>NC_134353.1:540681016-540981016 GCF_048569485.1 Anomaloglossus baeobatrachus | reverse complement strand
AGGCTGAAAGGGGCCCAATAACCATGGACCTTCCCAGCCTGATGATATATCAGCTCATAGCTGTCTGCTTTATCTTTGCTGGCTACAAAAACAGGTAGGACCCCAAATATTTTTTTTTCCATTTATTTATTTATTTAATCATAAAAAGCTGTTCAAAAAGCTCCACATGGTGCAATTTTATTATGACAGACGCTCTTTTTGTTGTTCCATCTGTCGTTCCTTCTGTCACGCCGTCTGTCGCAGTCTCTGTTGCCCTGTCTGTCACTCTCTAAGTCGTTCTGTCTGTCACTCACTCTATCGCTGTCAGTCACTTTGTCTGTTGCTCTCTCTGTCACTCAATCTATCTCTATAGATCTGATTGAAAAAAAAATAATCTTCTAAAATGATTGATGCAAAAATTGGTACATCAATTAAAAGGGATATACATATTTAAACCATTTCAAAAGAGAAAATAGGGGATTGTGTAGGATGCAAAAAAACAGATCAAGGGCACAATATAAAAACATTATTGTCTGAATCAAACCACCACATTGGTTGTAAATATAAGATGGATAGGTATGCAAACATAAAATAATAGATGGTAGTATGAAGCATAGGGTTTATAGGTAATTGCTCCAAGGTGTGGAAGTATGTGAGTCTCATAAAGGGATAACTAAGCCACTGCAGACTCCCTTGACGGAATCTAAGGCGCAAGGATGTGGCCAAAGAAACTCGACTTGGCTCATCAAACATCTTGCGGAACGCTTCCAAGAAGAGCAGCAGGTTGTAGACGATAGGATCATTGCTCTCTCCAACAGCGGATTGATCCAAGCAAGGGCCTAGCCAGACAGGTGGGACATCATTAAAGCCACTTTAGCACTATCCAAGGTGGACTGATGTGACAAGAGTTCGAAGTGCAAGGATCACTAATTTATGAAGCCCCTGCATAGCTGGGGTTCACCGTCAAACCTTTGAGGAGATGACAGACAAGAGTCAGCTTGGAGCTGGGATTGTTGCTGGAGTAGGAACTGCAGCCAGTACTGCGGCAGACGAAGATAAGGCTTGACAACAGGTATCCAGTGGCTGTAGATTACTCAGAATCTGGTCCTGTTGTTCTCGCTGCTGCACGCCTGTAAGCAGGACAGAACTGGAGCCAGTGGGATCCCTGGCTTGGGCAAACTGTAAAGCTTGCTGGAGTGAGCGGGCAGTGGAGTCACTGGGCCAAAGCACACAGAAACCTAGAGGTGCTTGACTATAGTTTCTCACCAGGTTTTCACCAGATCCTTTATAGTTGAGGGTGTTGCACTGCAGGAAAAAACCAGGTGTCACTTAGGAAGACTGGAGCTCCAACAGATGACCCCAGGGGTATGGATATGAACAGTGACTGATATGGTAGGTGCAGCTGGCATGGCTGATACAGCAGTCTTGACCAATATTGTGCAATTCAGCAGTGACCAGCATAGCAGACTTCACCAACAGGGTAAGATGCAGCGGCAAGTATTGCAGACTTGGCCGACATGGTACAATGCAGCAGTGGCCGGTATAGCAGAGTTAGCCAATAGAGTATGATGTAGCAGCAGCAATGTCAGGTACTGGAACAAAGAACAGTATTAGCAATCTGGAACACAGCAACACTTGGGGAGCTGAGAACTAGCAACATATAAACCATGTTGCCCAGGCACCTCCCTTAAGGGGAGGGCACCTTAAATACCTGATGCCTCTCAGAGGCTGAGAGGCACTTTCTGGGAAAGTGTGTACTTGCTCTTTAAGACAAGGTGCATGCGCATGCCCTAAGAGCACTCCCAGAAGACTAATGCAACATGTGCAGGCCCAGCAGCAGGAACCGAGGACGGGACAGCTACCCCTGAGTGATCAGGAAAGTAAATGTGCCAAGATCCCCACCAGTGGAGGGAAGCAGGATAGTGCGGGGACGCCAGTAAGTGTGTTACACCACTGACATTCTGCCCTTGCCAGTTATAAGCTTTTTCACAGATTGTGGAGTAATATGACTAATGGCATCCTGATACCTTATTCACTACTCTACTATATTTTTTATGCCTGATATCAAGACTTGATACCAGGCTAGTCAACCCTTCCATTGCCTGCTGATTTTGTGATTTGTGATTTCTTTCCTTCTAGTTTTAACCCTGGCTTACCACCTGAGTTTATCCCTGCCTGCAGATTATTTTTCTTTGCATTCTTCCCTATCTGGTATTGACCTGACACGATCAGTATCTCACTGCCAACCTGTTCCAGCAGCCAAAAACTACTCCATTAATGCAAACTAGGGAACTTTGCAGTGAAGGCCAAATCCCTGTAGGAAGGTGAAATGGTAAACAACAAAGAATTTTCTGGGACCTGCTTCTGCTAAATACAGTGGCTAGCACAAAATACTCATATAAAACATTTCTAATTTTTAAAAATGTAGAATAAGCATCGCCTCACTATGTTCAAGCTGACATTATATTGGAGTGGATCGCATGACAGGTCCCAAGGGCTTATAATCGGATCCACCAGGGTCCCTATGAGATTTCCATTGTTGTAACAACAATAGTATCTCTAAATACAGCTTTATGCTTGCCAGAAAATGGTGGAAAACCCAAAAGAAATGCTCCAGTCTGGATGTAAAACATACAATTGCTCGAGACAAATGTTTCAGAATTTGATACAGATCTAATTAAAATGTTGGATAATGTAGATTTGTGTACAGCTGAGTAAATTCATGTGAAATCTGTATGTTTTTCTGACTAGCTTACAATACATTTAGAGTTTCCCAGCCAGCAGCTTTACATTTGTTTGCCATATATTAAGGACAGCTGTCTTGCAAAGATTCTTTCTAGATTGCTGCACATGTGACTAATTTATGTGCCCCATTATACATATTTGACGTCTACTTTTTGAGCCATGGGCAGTTCTTTCTTCGGGTAGCACTTAGTGATAATAAACTACATAACTATACATGACGCTCTCCTATGGATCACATGCTACTCTCACCTTTCCTACAAAATTAAGACCATTTCTTATTCTACATCATCTTGTTTGCTAGTAAATGGAATTCTACAGTTTGTTAAGTGTAATGTATTTCTTTACACATGGCCTCTTAGCAGGATTTGCTATGCTTTTCCCTGCGCTCAATAAGTGGGGGAGGTTGTGAGGGAGAGGAGGTGAGGCTGTTGAAGTAGGAATTTACATAATCTGATTAAATGGGGATTATTTAGTGGTCGCTAAACAGGCTTAATGTGCTCGAGCTGCAAACCTTTACTATTCATTGCTCTCACAGCCCTGTGGAGAAAGTGCACCTGCAGGACCAATGCCTGAAACCCTTCTGGGATCTCCACAGTGCGGATCCATGGGAGGAGTCCAGAGACTCCATGCTTCGTGTGTACATAGCGAGTAATTGATCTGTCTGGATTAGTCTCAAGCAGGCCTGAAAATGAAAGCTGGGCCAGTTAGTTGTATCACTTCAGGTCATCGCTTTCTGAAAAAGGCAAACTCGTGCAAGATATTACACCATTTATTATGCAAAATATAGATGATTCCTTTAATAGGTGCACACATATTTAGAAGGACATTGTCAACAGTAGCTTAGTACATAAATATTCCTGTTGTCCATACTTCAGATGGTTAAAATAAGTAATAAAATAAGAAGCTAAATCTTAATATAGTAAATATATAGATAAGCCAGAACATTAAAACAGTCTACCTAATATTAGGTATGTGCTCTATGAGACACAACACGTTGAGGCATTGACTCGAAAGACCTCTGTCCAGTGGTATGTGGCACCTAGACATTATTTTCTTCAACTTTCATTGGTTTTAATGTTCTGGTGTTGCGGGCGGGGAGGACGCCATCGCTGCTGTGCTCTCGCTAACGCTCGAGTCCGGCGCTGCTGCGGCTGCTGCTCGGTGGCTCGAGCGGTGGGCCGGATCCGGGGACTCGAGCGGCGCTCCTCGCCCGTGAGTGAAAGGGGTGGTTGGTTTGGGGGATTTTGTCCGTGACGCCACCCACGGGTCATGGTGAAGATGGGCACCACCGCTGCTGGTGACGGGGATCCCGGGAGCGATGGTAGGGAGCAGCTGGGATGTTGTTTTCCCCCTCCGTGGGTAGGGGTCGGTGGTCCCGGGGCCCGGTGATGTTGTGATGGGGAGGCAGGGTTGGTGAGGTGCAGGGTCGCAGGGACAGTGCCGGATGGCATGGGTGTACTCACTCAGCAAGAAAGGTACAAAGTCCTCGGTAAACCAAACGGCTGGATGGACGGGTCCCGCAGCTGGCTGCAGTGTCTCTCCCCGGACAGGTGATGGCGGCTGTCTTTCCCTGCACCTTGATGTTCTCTTTCTGACTACTATGGATTCCCAATGGTAGTCCGCTCCCCGGTGTATGGGTACCGGAGGAGCCCGTTTGCCCACAGATGCTGGCCCTTAGGTCTCTAGCCTTAGGCGGTAGCTATATACCCTCACGGTGTGGGCGGTTGCCTTCAATCGGGACTTTTGCTGTAGTGAAACCCTTGGGGTTCCAGTCACATTCGGATCTGACTATTGTCGGCGGCTCCAAGCCTGGTCGGGGTCCGATGGTCCTGCCTGTGTGTGCTGGCTTCACTTCGCATCCCGGTCGGTACCAGCGGGCCGTCGCCCGTCCCCGGTCCTACGGTTCCGCGTTGCTCCACCACTCCTGCAGACGGCCACCACCGTCTGCCAACCTTGCTGTCAGTGCCTGGGCCACAAACCCAGACACCCAAGTGCTTGCTCCTCTCACTTCAACTCCTCACTTCCAACTCTCCAACTCAAATGTCACTTTTCCCGCCTCTAGGCCTGTGAACTCCTCGGTAAGTGGAGCCAACCACTTGACTCCACCCCACCTGGTGTGGACATCAGACACTGGAGGGAGGCAACAAGGATTTTTGTTTGGCTGTTGTCCCTGTCTGATGGGGGTGGGGGGTGTTTGTATGTTATCTGTGATGACCTGGCTAGGCCAGGGCGCCACACTGGCATAAAATGAGCAATCTTTAATCAAAGTATGACCATCAATACTACACAAGCCAAAGCCAGTATTTCAAGAGCTTCCAACCTCATGATATTTTCTTCTTTAACTGTGTTGAGAATATGTATAGAATGGTGTGATCAACATAAAGCATACATGGATTTTGTGAATGTCAACATCTTGCTGACGAAAGGGGTCAAAATAAGATGTCAAGAATTGTTCTGACCAACAGAAGGTGTATTGTTAAGCAAATTGGAACCAAATGCTCCAATAACATGTCCAATTGCACTGCTGGTCGTTCTGCTGAACAAATGGAATATAATAGAAGGCAACCACGTCCAGTGCCACTGCAGAGTAAGTGACACAGTAAAGAAAGACTTCAGTTATCAATATTGAGCAAATATTGGATTACTGAGCAATGGAAAAAATGGCAGAACACTTTCCGGAGGACTGTGTGTCATATCACAATTGTTTTATACTCATGGATTGGATACAGAAACATTACAGCGAATGTTCCTTGCTTCCCTGGTATTTACATTGCCCACATCTTTATTCTATATGACACCTTCTCCCCTGAGAAAGCCACACTGTAGTGGCGATACGTGTGGGGTCCAGTCCTCATTTTCACAGACAGATTTCTTATACCCTCTTTTTAATGTATTCTGTGGAATTATCTTTACCTTGCGGTTGATGTTAATTGTACATTTTCTGCATTTATACCGAGCCCTAATATCTAGCTCATGGTAGTTTAAGGTATTTATTCATACTTATTCTCTTATTTATATGCATTTTGGTTCATATATCTTATTATATGACAAAAAATGTTTTAGGCTTATTTCTGTCTAGCAGAGAAGTGATGAGCGAGCACTAAACTGCTCAAGTGCTCGTAAGTCGAATCGAGCAGGTCAGATGTTCGGAGAGACTCGATTTAATTAACGAGTATAATGGAGGTCAATGGGAAACACAAGCATTTTTTGGGTAGACCCTAACAGGAGTTCTGGGGGGGAATCTGAAAATCACTCAAATGGATCGAAACACCACTGAAATGTATATGGGGAAGACTCCTGGACGCACCTTTGACTGCCAGGTCACTGCTGGTCTCAATGTTTTAAGAGTATTACACCACTTTTATGGAGTGACAATAAAACATACAAAACCGAAGCTAAAAGGGATTTTAATGGACAAAAATGTAAGAACTATTCTTTCATGGATACTCACCTGTATATAAGGCAAGATAAAAATGAGGAAAAAAACACCTCCTCCACTCTTTAGGCCATGTACACACACAGTGTTTTTGCACTCTGTCTTTGTTTTCAATGGTGGAAAAAACACAGCAATAATGCAAAAATGCTGTAAAAATTGACATGTTGCTGTTAAAAAAATGCAGTAGTTTTCTATTTCAGTTAGGAAAAAGAAACAATTGCGTGCATTAAATTTATGACATCTCATCACTTTTGCTGGTACTGTAAAAATTAGCTTTTAATTTCCATAAAACTCATTAAAAATGCTGCAAAAGAAGAAGAAAAAATGCAAAGTATGAATAAAAGCCTCAATATCCAGGCCATCTCTCAACATATTTCCTCGTTCGGCTAGGATTACAGTCGATGACATAGTATAGGGGTAAATAAAACTAAACCTGTCGATATTCACCAGTAAACGTAAGTTTAAAATTTTACAACCTTATCTGGGCATGTGGTGTGTGTGACATGGTCATACATACTGTTTAATTTATGAAGGAGAGACTCTTAAATTCACAAAGCCTTTGCGGACAATGCAAGAACTGGCAAAAATTAGAAGGAAGAAAGACTCTGATATGCCCTGTATTAGACATAAATGAGGGTCTCAAACACATTAGGGTGATTTACACGCTGCGACATCGCTAGCGATTGCTAGCGATGTCGCGAGCGATAGCACCCGCCCCCGTCGTTGGTGCGATATGTGATGATCGATGCCGTAGCGAACATTATCGCTACGGCAGCGTCACACACACATACCTGTTCTGCGACGTCGCTCTGGCTGGCGAGCTACCTCCTTTCTAAGGGGGCGGTTCATGCGACGTCACACGGCAGCCATCCAATAGCAGAGGAGGGGCGGAGATGAGCGTGCCGGAACATGCCTCCCACCTCCTTCCTTCCTCATTGCCAGTAGATGCAGATAAGGAGATGTTCGTCATTCCTGCGGTGTCACACATAGCGATGTGTGCTGCCACAGGAATGACGAACAACATCGTAGCCTTTATCTAAATATGTTTTGCCAGTATGGCGTCCCTTGGCCCTCTTTGGCTCACTGTGGATACCTTTGCTTTGCCCTCTGGTTGCGCGTACCAGGGGTGATGCACTTGTATCCCATAGTGTGTCATGTTGGGTGTTGGGACTGGCCGGCTGACACAGGATATTTTTCTGTTTCACTCCTCCTTTCGTGTGTGCATAGCCTGTGGTCCATCAGTCCTCTATAATGGTGTTACAACTGCTTATTAACACCCGTATGATTCTGGTACCCACTATTTTATGCTGGGGTATTTATTATTTTTAACATACTTTGCCCATCGATTGCATCTCTTATGTGCCCCATTCATAGCTACGGGGTCTCTTCACTATTATACACGCCCTTACAATTGGTAAACTCCTAGTATCCAATGGCTTGGCCTCACATGGTGCGCGTCATCGTATGATGTGTTGTGGTGGGCGGGATCTCCGGGAATGTCTCCGTACGTGGCGTCCTCTTCCCTCTTCAGCCTATGGCTGGGCCGAAGCGCGTTATCGCCATGGTTACGTGTCCATGGCGTCATGCGCTCGTTCCCAGTCTGGTTGGGGGGAGGGACGTTTCGTATGTTGAGACTTCCTGGATCTCCGTGCACAACACCGCTCACATATTCCAGCGGCCTCTGCTTTCCAAAAAAGACAGCGGTATTTCCTCCATAATAACACCTGTTATAGTTCTTTATATTTTTGATGTAGTACTTTGGACAGATTAATGAGGATGTACCCTATCTGGGCAGATTGCCATTTCTGAGCTGCATGAAAGAGCCATATGATAGGCTAATAGCGCACTGTGGGCGCTTGTCAATCAGATCATAGATGTGCTGTGTGATTCTCCCTCCCACATACTTCCTGTCTGGGAAGCCAACACCTGACGGCGATAGGAATTATCCAGTAGGCGATTTATACCCATCAGGTTTACAATGCCAGTAGGGTCTCCTCCTTGAAGAAGCAACAACATCTCACGAAACGCGCGTTGGTGGTGATCCCTTTCTTTCCTGGGTATGTGCATTATGTGAATTTTTATATATACTTGATGCCAGTGGCTGGTTTTCATTTGTGGGCATGTGTTTTTTTTCACCATGTAGTTTTTCCTTTGGCATTGACATTTGTTATTGGTATGCACTTGCACTTTATATCTTTTGGCAATATGTCTGCTAAGGAACTCTTTGGCACTTGCTTAAGTAATCTTTGGTAACTGATAGCCTCTGGTTAGAATTTGTTTATATGGTCCTCCACATGCCCGGGTTATGGTCGGACTCCACTTTTTTATACACTGCAACTGTCAGTTGAATAGAGTACCGGTAATGTCCCCCTACCCCGGCGTGTTGGTTATTCCTCATTAGGCCTTTATTGCCTCTCTCTCCCACGACTAGAGGATCATACTATAGCCATTACTCCTCTCCTCCACGGCTAATTGTTACCATTTATTGCCTTAACTACATGCCTCTCCCACGACTACTAGAGACTGTGAACATTAGATTCTATTACCATTTCACACCTATTTTGGTTGTTTTAATATAATACCACCATATGTTCACCTCTCCCACGGCTACTGGCAGCCTATATATTGTACTATTGTATCACAGTGTATGCCCCCCTTGATTCAGTGGTAGTTGTTTTTAACTCTCTCTTTATTGCTGTTTTGCGTGTGTATTTTTGATAATAAATTACCATTTGCATATACACTCGATTGTTCTCCTTTTGTTGTATCGTACCTGCAGCAGCAACGATATTTTGAAAAGGAGCGACGTGACAACGAGCAACGATTTTTCACGCTTTTGCGCTCGTTGATCATCGCTCTTTGGTGTCACATGCTGCGATGTCGCTAACAGCGCCGGATGTGCGTCAGTAACGACATGACCCCGATGATATATCGTTAGCGATGTCGCAGCGTGTAAAGCACCCTATTCTCTAAACATTTTAGGTAATGGGACTTCTAGACTTGTAAAGCTTATACACTTTGTGCAAAAATTAGAAGAAAACACTCAAATATACCATGTAAGACACATAGTTTAGGTCTCAGAAAATTTTTTTTTTAAATTTGGAAGGAGTGGGACGTCTGTGGCTAACAACAAGGAGTCCCGGACTCCAGGCCACTCAGGGTACAACTAGCATAACAAGGACCCTCAGGCATTCAACTTCGATATTGCTCCGGCTAAGGGGTACTTTGCACGCTGCTACATCGCTACTGCAATATCCTCGGGGTCAAATGTGTCGAAAGTGACGCACATCCAGCGCCGGTAACGACGTCGCAACGTGTAAAGCCTAGATGCGCCAATAAAAGATCGCAAAAGCGTTGAAAATCGGTGAGCGTCAGTCATTTTCATAATGTCGCACCAATAGGAGATACGATCTTGTTCCTTGTTCCTGCGGCAGCACACATCGCTGTGTGTGAAGCTGCAGGAGCGAGGAACATCGCCTTACCTGCGTCCACCGGCAATGTGGAAGGTAGGAGGTGGGCGGGATGTTTACGTCCTGCTCATCTCCGCCCCTCCGCTTCTATTGGCTGCCTGCCATGTGACATCGCTGTGGCGCCGCACGACCCGCCCCATAAGGAAGGAGGCGGGTCGCCAGCCAGAGCGACGCCGCAGGGCAGGTAAGTGCGTGTGAAGCTGCTGTAGCGATAATGTTCGCTACGGCAGCTATCACAAGATATCGCACGTGCGACGGGGGCGGGTACTATCTCGCTCGGCATCGCTAGCAATGTGCAAAGTACCCCTAAGGTGGGTGGCTGTTGCTCCTTTGCCAGCTAAGGCCATCACACCGCCTCAAGGTTTCAAATAGATTGAAGTAGGGGTTTCAAAACATTTTGTTTATCTTCTTGCAGACCTTTGCCAATGAAAATTCATGAACCATGTGGGAGAAACTTCTCCAACCCATCCTGGAGAAAGAACACAAGTCCTTTGTACATTTATTCACAGAACATGTGCATTTGGGCCTTTCTCCCCTTCAATGAGTGCAGATTTTTTTTTGTTGTCCACAGAGTTCAGCAAACTCTGAGGCCGGAATCACTTCTCACACTATGTTTAAGTTGATCCTGTGTGTTTTTAGTGCCGCTGGGGGCATAATATCTGATAGCTGCATCCACCTGTCAACTGAAAATGCTGCCAGGCTGACTGTTCTCAAAATAGACAAAGTCTTCTCAACCCCACCCGATGACAGCATCAGAACATAAAGCCAATTCAATTATGCCTTTTTTTCCTGTGTATTCCCATGCGCCCCTTAACACATAAAAAGGGTGTACGGTTCATGATTTCTTCTTTTTCTTGTTTTCCTCCACCATATTAACAGGGTTATCATGCGGCACTTGCTCTACATTTTTAGAGGGCCATCAGAAGACCCTCAATCCTAATTATGAGAGGGTCATCAAGCAGCCCTCAGTTACAATTTTTAGAGTGCCATCTGGCGGCTCTCAGTCATAATTTTTAGAGGGCCATCAGGTGGCCCTCAATCATAATTTTTGATCGAAATCAGGCGATCCTCACTCGGTCCCCAGCCGCCACTATTTTTCACTGTGTGGTGTCTCTGCCCTACATTGTCCCTTAACATCACCCGTGCCCTGAGTAACAGAGTTACTGGGAAGGTCCACTTAACGACCGACAAATAGACAAGTGCCTGTAGCCAGGGATGCAACATTTTACTGACGGCACATTGGTTAAACCTTGTGGAGTCCCTGAATCAGACCCTGGGATGGCACACATGCTACCGACGAAGAGGATTGCGGGCCCTAGTTCCATCAGGGTCACCTCCACCTCCTACATCAGTTCCTGCACTGCCTCCTCTTTCACTGAATTGTAATCTTGCAGCATAAAATCCATATCAGTCACAAGCTATAAGCACTGCAGCAATGCCTTGGTGAAGTGGCAATAGGCTCTGCTGAAACTCATTTGCTTAGGTGGCAAACTGCACACTGCCGCAGACACGTTGTAGGGTATAACAGACCAGACAGATCTGTGGCTCTTACTGCTGAACCTTCAACCAGACATGGTCATGTGTGATAATAGCCATAACCTGGTGGCAATTGTTAAGCTTGCACACGTACTATGCAAGCTCGCATATGTACTATGCCTCGCCCACCTGCTCAACTTAGTAGTTCAGTGGTTCCTGAAAATCTGCCCAGATTTGCCTGACCTACTTGTATAGGTCCACCATGTGTGCGCCTATTTCCGCAATTTAGTTACAACTGCCACCAGTCTGCTGCAGCAGTGCTTGCAAGTGCTACCTCACCACATGCTAGTGCTAAACATTACATATGTTGGCAAAGCTTTGCGAGCAGAGGGCAGTAGTTGAATACCAGCTACAGCCTGCGCGTCGGTATTGTTTGCATGGATGTCTGACAATTGTGAGGTTCTACAAAACTATGAGGAATCAACAAAGATGTGAGTGGCAATGACGACATAATCAGCGTAACCATCCTGCTTCTGTGTCTATTCGAACACTCGCTGCTCACAATTAAAGAGCAAGCTTTGCATGTGGACAAAGTGGAGATGGTAAAAGAAAGTACACAGGTTGCTGTCGCGGGCGGAGGAGGGGACGCTGCGCTCTCCCACTGCTCGGGTCCGGCTGCCGCTGCTACTGCGGCCGCTGCTGCTGCTCGGTGGTGGCTCGAGCGGTGGGCCGGATACCGGGGACTCGAGCGGCGCTCCTCGCCCGTGAGTGAAAAGGGGGGAAGATTGGTTGTGCGGGTTTTGATTATGGATATTTGGATATTGTCCGTGACGCCACCCACGGTTGTGGTGATCTTGGTGACACCACCGCTGCTCTGGACGGGGATCCCGGGAGCAGTGACAGGGAGCAGCTGAATTGTTAGTTCTCCCCTCCGTGGATAGGGGGTTTTGGTTGTCCCGGGGCCCGGTGATGGGGTAGGGATGGATGATGGAAGGCGGGTTGCGGGGCCTGGTGAGGTGCAGGGTCGCGGAGGCAGCGCTGTGCCGCACGGCACGGTGGTACTCACTCAGCTTGAGACGATGACACAGTTCTCGGTAAAACACACGGCTGGAAAGACAGGTCCCATGGACGGCTGCTGTTGCTTTTCCCCGGCAGGTTGACGGTGACTGCCTTTCCCTGCACCTAAGTACGGTAAACGGTTCCAATGGGTTCCTACCGGTAACCCGCTCCCCGGCTTGGATATGGGCCGGAGGAGCCCCTTTTGCCCGCAGGCGCTGGCCCTGAGAAACGGTTGCCTTGGCGGTGGCGGTGTCTCTCTCACTGGGTTGGACTGTTGCCTTCTGTCGGGACTTGACTGTTTGGAAACCCAGGAGGTCCCCTTCACTAACGGATTCGGCAAATTCACGTCGACTCCTAGCTTTGCCGGGGTTCGAAAAGCCCCTGCCAATGGTGCTGGCTTCTCCTTGTGTACCGGTCCGGTACCGCCGGGCCACCGCCCGTCCATGGTCCTTACGGTAAACTCCGATAGGCCACTCCTGCAGACGGTCACCACCGTCTGCCAACCTTGCTGCTCCGTCCGGGCCACACACCCGGACTAACTTCAGATCGTTCAACTACCACTTTGCTCCTCACACTTGCTCCTCCACAACTAATCTGACTGTTGTTCCCTCCTCCAGGACTGTGAACTCCTTGATGGGTGGAGACCAACCGCCTGGCTCCACCCCCTGGTGTGGACATCAGCCCCTGAAGGAAGGCAACAAGGTTTTTGTGTTCTGGCTTTGATGTGCCTAACCGGGGTGTAGGGTGTGGTGGTGTAATTACCTGTGGCCCCTGGCTTGTCCAGGGTGCCACATTCCCCCTTAGCAAAATGCAGACCATCCGCGGGCTGCCCGTCCATCACCGGTTTTATTTTCACCAACTAAAAAAGATATAAATAACGGTAACAGACATACATTTAAAATAACATCTTCCCACATCGGGAGGTACTCTTACTTAAACGTTGCAACGGTAAATGGTTACGGCTCCCGCTCTCTCCCACCGAAGCAACCTGGCCCTGATGCTGCCCCTAAGCAAACAAGCAGCACCCCTTGACCCCCAGTCCTGCACAAGTTGCCCGAGCGGGTTCTGTCCTTTTCAGGGGACCCACGTCCATGGGGATCCCCTGAAACCCCCAGAGGATTGCCACCGGTTCTGGTGGAGGCTGGGCCACAGCCTACTCCACTGCGGGCCCTTCCTCCAATCTTCCTCTCCGGAGGCGGCAACGGTGGGAGCTGCAACAAACATTTTTATTTACATGCCACTAGTTTGTGGTTGCCCTGCAAGTTCTCGGGCATGTTCATAAGTAGTTTCTTATGTAAAACTGTAGACGGTCCCCACGGGGACAACGGTGCCGGCAACAACCGTTTTTAATCAGCAGCTGACAATCAGATGAATTTTCGGTATATTATGCACTTATATCATTCAAAACTTCTCAAACTTTAAAACACACAATGTTGTGGTCCCAACGGGGACGGTGACAACGGCATTCCGCTGCCCTTATGGTGCACCTTCGTCCTCCCCACCCGCCTCTGGGTGGAAGAACACGGGCACCAGTCCCTCCAGCGCATAGCAGGCGCGGCGAGGAAGGGCCGCCCGATACCCGTTATTTCCACTCCGGGGGATGTAAGTGGCCTCCATGTCATGCAGAGCGACGACTCCTTCATCTTCTTCCGAAACGGGCTGTGTCAGGCCCGGAATCACTATCGTCCGTCCCTGCGCCAGGCGGGTTGCCGCCAGCTGCCGCAGCTTCCGAGCTCACCACTCTCTCGGCCACTGTTACGAAGGGGTGTACGCCCGATGGGCCAGACGTAACGCGGTGCACGGGTAAGGAGGATGGAGGCGGCATGAGGGCCAGGGGCAGACCGGGTCCCTCAGCCGCAACGGCCGGTCCCTCTGGGACACAGGGGCATGGGTCACTCACCAGCTCCTCCATCATGGCCTCCATTCCATACACCCGTGCGACTGCAGCTACCTCCTCCACCTCCGCGGTCCACTGCTCCATAAGCCTACAGATCTGGCTCCGGTAGTGTCAGCAGATCCCTGCCGTTCGGGCCCTCAGCCATGCCGCTGTCCCAGGCACCGGCTCGGTAGCCTCCGCATAGCCAGGTGGGGCGGACATTCTTTGCAAGGGTCAGCAGATCATGGGGTTCCGGCATCCCTATCTGTACAGCCACGCTCACATGCGGCCAGCCGCCATTTCATCCCCCTTAGCCTCTTTCCGGCTCCTCCTCTCCAGGGGCGGGGTTTTGGCCTTCGCGCCTCCACTACTCGAGGAGACGCTCGAGCGGGAACTTTTCGCGCCAAAGATGGCGGCTTCTGAAATTTTTCGGCCGGACACCTCCGGCGGTAACAAGGCGCACCTCTACCAGACGGCAGAGCGGTAAGATCCTGTTCGTGACGCCAAGTTGTCGCGGGCGGAGGAGGGGACGCTGCGCTCTATCACTGCTCGGGTCCGGCTGCCGCTGCTGCTGCGGCCGCTGCTGCTGCTCGGTGGTGGCTCGAGCGGTGGGCCGGATCCCGGGGACTCGAGCGGCGCTCCTTGCCCGTGAGTGAAAAGGGGGATGATTGGTTGTGGGGGTTTTGATTATGGATATTTGGATATTGTCCATGACGCCACCCACGGTTGTGGTGATCTTGGTGACACCACCGCTGCTCTAGACGGGGATCCCGGGAGCGGTGACAGGGAGCAGCTGAGTTGTTAGTTCTCCCCTCCGTGGGTAAGGGGTTTTGGTTGTCCCGGGGCCCGGTGATGGGGTAGGGATGGATGATGGCAGGTGGGATGCGGGGCCTGGTGAGGTGCAGGGTCGCGGAAGCAGCGCTGTGCCGCATGGCACGGTGGTACTCACTCAGCCTGAGACGATGACACAGTTCTCGGTAAAATACACGGCTGGAAAGACGGGTCCCACGGACGGCTGCTGTTGCTTTTCCCCGGCAGGTTGACGGTGACTGCCTTTCCCTGCACCTAAGTACTGTAAACGGTTCCAATGGGTTCCCACCGGTAACCCGCTCCCCGGCTTGGATATGGGCCGGAGGAGCCCCTTTTGCCCGCAGGCGCTGGCCCTGAGAAATGGTTGCCTTGGCGGTGGCGGTGTCTCTCTCACTGGGTTGGACTGTTGCCTTCTGTCGGGACTTGACTGTTTGGAAACCCAGGAGGTCCCCTTCACTAACGGATTCGGCAAATTCACGGCGACTCCTAGCCTTGCCGGGGTCCAAAAAGCCCCTGCTAATGGTGCTGGCTTCTCCTTGTGTACCGGTCCGGTACCGCCGGGCCACCGCCCGTCCACGGTCCTTACGGTAAACTCCGATAGGCCACTCCTGCAGACGGTCACCACCGTCTGCCAACCTTGCTGCTCCGTCCGGGCCATACACCCGGACTAACTTCAGATCGCTCAACTACCACTTTACTCCTCACACTTGCTCCTCCACAACTAATCTGACTGTTGTTCCCTCCTCCAGGACTGTGAACTCCTTGGTGGGTGGAGACCAACCGCCTGGCTCCACCCCCTGGTGTGGACATCAGCCCCTGAAGGAAGGCAACAAGGGTTTTGTGTTCTGGCTTTGATGTGCCTAACCGGGGTGTAGGGTGTGGTGGTGTAATTACCTGTGGCCCCTGGCTTGTCCAGGGCGCCACAGCTACGTGCTTGCATATCATGACAGTTTGCCCTGGAAATGTTGCAGTTTAAGAGTGTGGACACTAACGCTTTTTGCAACCTCATGGTAGAAGTCGTTCCGTGGTACTTGGTCCCCAGATGCCGCTATATTTCTTGTTATGCCATCCCTGCCTGATACCACCATGTATCCCATAAAATCACCTGTCCCCTTACCAATGCAGTTAGGTTGCAGCAGGAGTATACCTATAGAAGGACTGTAAAGAAATAACTCCTACTAATATGCCTCTAATTCAAAACTATCCCTCCTCCAGCAACTATCCTTACATTTAATGCAGCTAAAAGCAGTATTATAAGGGCATAGAATATATGAAGGCTTGAAAATAACTTTTGGTTTAAGGATGCATCAGTAAGGGCTGTAGCGCTATAATCCCTGCTGTTAGGGCCAGGTGGACGGGCAGACCCAGGAGGTGGATCCACTGGGCCGAACACCTTCCTGAAGGCAAGGAGTCCGGTAGCCGGAGCACTACAGGTAGCAGGATAGTCCGTGCAAAATAGTGGAATGTAGAAGTCCCTGGGACCACGGAGTCACTGATGGTAGTCCGGGTGACGGAGCTCAGGTTCGGAGGCCAAGATGTTGTCAGGCAGAGTCCGGAACCGATGGAGCGAGAGGACGGGTCACCACAGGGATCAGAGATGGTACGGACTGACGCGATGGCAGATAGTCAGCGTTCGGGGTTCGGGAATCGGCAGGACCGGATGGCGAGGCAGGAGCGGCTCTAGAAGAGAGAGGTGAGTATATCACAGAGACAAGGAGACCTGACTCCTAGCTTAGGAAACATGAAGAACAGGCCCCGCCCACTTGGACATTAAACCCCTTTATACCCTGTACCTGTGTGTTCAATATCCTGTCTGTGGACGCTGGCCCTTTAAGAAAGGGTCAATGACCGCGCGCGCGCCCTAATGCGCATGCGCGTGGCCCGGGTGCCAGAAGTCAGGGCAGGGAGCGGCGAACAGGAGGCAGGGGAGCCGGGCTGGAGCGAAGCTGACAGCGGACGCTGGGAGCGGGGAACGGGATGCCTGGGGATCCTAGGTGAGGAGGCCTGGAGGCTGTGGAGCGGGGGACGCCAGACAGAAGAGCCGGGGAGCAAGCCAGGGAAGCCGGGGAGCGTGGCAGGGGAGCCGGGGAGCTGGACAGGGGACCCGGGGAGCGTGACACCTGCCTAGATGCCTCTAATACACTATCTTTTCTCCAGCTTCGATCTCTACACTAAATGCAGCTAAGAGCGGTATTAGAATATAGAATAGATTTGAATTAGCCCTGAAAAGGAATTTTGGGTTATTGTAGCAGCAGCAAGGTCTGTAAGGCTAGAATCTCAGCCTATATGCCTCTAATACGCTATCCCTTCTCTAGCAGCTTGCCCTACAGTAATTGCAGCTAATAGAGGTATTATTAGAAAAAAAGAATTGATTTATATTAGCCCTGAAAAGAACTTTTGGGTTAATGTACCAGCAGCAAGGTCTGAAAGGCTAGAATCCCTGCCTACCTGTCTCTAATACACTATCCCTTCTATAGAAGCTTTCCCTACACTAATTGCTGCTAAGAGTGGTATTGTTAGAGAATAGAATAGATTTGAATTAGCTGTGAAATGGAGTTTTGGGTTAACATAGCAGCAGCGAGGAATAAAAGGCAATAATCACTGCCAAGATGCTTCTAATACACTATCACTTCTCGACCAGCTCTCCCTACACTAATTTCAGCTAAGAATGGTATTATTAGAGAATAGCATAGATTTGAATTAGCCCTGAAAATGTCTTTTGGGTTAACGCAGCTTCAGCAAGGTCTGTAAAGCTAGAATTCCTACTTACATAGCTCTAATACACTATCCCTTCTCCAGCAGCTTGCCCTACACTAAATACAGATAAGAGTGGTATTATTATAGAATAGAAAATATTTTCTGCTCAACAGCAGCAATGTCTGTAAGGCCAGAATCCCTATGCACATCTTTAATACACTATCCTTTCTCCACCAGCTAGCCCTACACTAATTGCAGCTAAGAATAGTATTATTAGAGAATTTAATAGTTTTTTTTATTTTGCTGCAGCAAGAACTGTAAGGCTAGAATCACTGTAATACATTATCCCTTCTCCAGCAGCTCTCCCTACACTATTTTCAGGGTACAGTGTGCCGAGCATAGACCTGATGACGCCATGCTGCTGGCCAATCACAGTAATGCCAGTAGCCAACATGGCTATGGCATTACCGTTATTGGAAGGCAATCCCTACATGTTTAGTGCCTAAAAAACAGCTGCAAAACATGAGCGGCGGGGACTTTAGCATGGCACCCGAGCACAAGGATATTCAATCGAGTGCCAAGCATCCCGATGCTCAATCGAGTACCGAGTATGCTCGCTCATCGCTACATATGAGTATTTGACTCACTCTTATTCTGGCTTTACATATTGATAGTATTTGTGTCATATAACCTGTGAACGGACATTCATCAGGCAGATGACTTTAGATGGTCATCTTACTATAAAGACACCTTAATTGTTTACGTTAACTGTTTTTAATATTTGTGTTTTCCATGTGAGCTTTCCATGTTTCCTTTTTTGGTATTTACAATAAAGATTTTCATATGGTGATCCCTTAGCAGTTGCATATTTCTTTCCTTTCTATGTCCATCATTTTCAAGTAGGAGCTTGGATGATTCCAATTTATCAGGTAGTGCACTCGGTTACTTTTTTTGCAGTATACGCATGAATTGGTTTCAGAAACATTGCAGCAAGTTTCTCCTTGCTTCCCTGGTCCTTACACACAACTTAATCCATTAGAACCTCTGGAATGAGGTAGAACAGATTGTTTAGAGCATGATAGTTCTTTTATTTAATGTGCGGCAACTACAAGAAGTGATCCTGTCCCCTTAGGCCTATTTGTCTATTAAAAGTGTTGCGGGCAAGGGCCGCTGCCGCTTCTGGGGCTGCTCGGATCTGGGATACTGCTGCGGCTCGAATGGTGACCGGACCCGGACTCGCACGTCCGTTTGTCCTCACAACCGTCAGAAAGGGGAATATTTACAGGGGGGGTTGTTGTGTCGGTGATGCCACCCGTGGGTTGCGGTGAGGGATGGTGACACCGCCGCTGCCTAGTGATGGGGCGCCCGGGGCTGATGGAGCGGGGCAGCAAGATGGGATCCCCTCCACGGGTAGGGGAGGTGTAGTCCCGGGGCCCGCTGTCTTGGCACAAGAGTGATGGCTGCTGGATGTGGCGCGCCGGGTTGGACCGGGGGTCAATGGTGAACTCACAGTTCAGTAATTTCACACAAGTCCAGTGGTAAATCAAGTTGCCAATGACCAGCTGCCATTGGAGGGTATATTCGAGTCCGACACCCGGGTTAGTGAACAGGTGTCCCTTCCTCCTGCATGTTTTTCTCTCCTGTTGGACGACTTTGCATGGAACGGAGAAGTCCACTCCCGGCTCTGTATGTATTTGGGAGCTGTGGCCCGTGAAATCTGACCCTTGGGATCTCTGTGGGTTCTGAATGACACCCTCTCCCCCTCGTTGGGCTTCCGTTTCGCTCTCTGAGCTTCGGGAGAACAAGGCCTGAAACCTTGTCCTCTACTGGCGAATTAACAAGGGGCATGCAACCTTCCTCATCCTAGGGTCCAGGCTGTGCACAGCCTTCGGACGGGATTCCCGCTGTCGGCACCGACGGGCTACGACCCTGCCCCAGTCCACTTAAGTTTCCCATGACCAGATCTCCGTTGCCTGTGGCCCTGTTCACTGTCTGACACCTAGCCAGGTAGTCCAAGGGCCCCTATCCCTGACTCCACTGCTGTCAGCACTTCACAACTAACTCAGCTCTACTGTGTTTCAAACTCAACTCCAACTTAAACTTAAACTGTTGTATTCCCGCTTCCGACACCTCAGGACCCCTAGGTGGGCGTTCTCATCCGCCTGATCCCTCCCACTGGTGTGTCCTTATTATCATAAGGGGGTGGCTAGGCTTTAATGGAAGTGTTGTACCTGGGTGTGGATTTTGGTGGTGACAAGGAGGGTGGATAACTTTTGTGACTACCTGGTTTTGCCAGCGCGTCACAAAAAGTATATGTCAATCCACTGATTGCGATTTTGAAGCCATAGGAGGTCTTCTAGATGGATGCCTATAATTAAGTACACATTTAGTTTTGAGGTTTTGGGTTTCTTGCCAGCTTTATTTAGTTGCAAGGAATGTACATAATTAACATGGGGAGCCATAGCAAAAGTCATAATTGGACCTTCTCCTATTACTCCCCCCACAGCCTGTTACACATTATGATGCTACTACAGTGCCCCCAAAACAGTATGATAAATTTACAGTGCCCTCCAACACAATTGTACATGTCCTACAGCTCCCAACACAATATAATATCCCCAACAGACCCCCAAAATAATATAATACTCTTCACACTGTGAGGTAGCACGGTCGGCTGCGCAGCAGAAGACACGGGATCCAGGCATTAAGGTTCACAGCACACGGTTTTAATGTCCAAACAAAAGTCCATAACACAATACATGTGCCTCTCCAGCAGAAAACTCAGGGAGTTCTGTTCACTCCCTCACACCCGGCACACCTGCCCTCGTTCCTGTTTCCTTTTAACCCTTCCTTAAGCCTGTAGGGAAACAGCATTAACCCTGTAGTGGAGTTACTTTCTATCATGGAGGGAGCACAACCAGGGCGAGACATACCGGCCGTCATAGATAACCCCGGTCACAGTCTCACAACACCCATGATCACTGTATAAAACCCTTCACATCCCTAAATTAACATAATGCCACCAAAAGCGTCTGATACAGCATTATAGCCCCATAGACCCCACACCATATGCTGGCCACCTTACAGCATGATGCCCCTACAGTTCCCCACAGTTCTTCACACAGTATGAGAGCCCACATAGATAGATAGATCACAGTATCATGACCTCCACACAGCATTATGGCCCCCACAGTCTCCTACACACAGAATCATGGCCTACACAGCACCCCCACAGTTTTATAAACCCCAAACAAAAGTATCAAGGCTCTCATAGACCCCCACCCATTAACATGAAAAAAGACTCACGTTACCCATTTTCCCAGATGCTCTGCCCCATTCTGTGCACTGTGTGTACTCAGACACACATGATGAATGATGAAACCATTGAATTAAACTGTAGCCTGCCATACATCTCATTCAGGGGTTGGGGGCAGTGCTGCTCAGCACTGGACCTCACTTACTCACAGGCCCCATAGTGGCCATGTGGTCTTCTGTTACCAACGTTACACCACTGCTAGTCACAAGCCAGATTTATAGAATAGCAGGTTTTTCCTACTTCATCTAACAACAGTATGATGTAGGCAAAAAGATCCTGAATTCGGCAATGTATCACTTAGTTTACTGGGTGTAGCAGTTCTGATACAATCAGAGTTTTTAGATTCATCATGTAGCAGAGCTCAGAAAGTTGCCTCTGCCCACACTAGGCTCTCTATGTACGGTTCTATAGACAGTGAGTTGCTAATCACAGCATAGCTGACATAGTCCTGCAATGATAATCTCCTGAAGCTAAAACAAATCAGGTAAACAACTACACACAGTGTGATAAGACATGTATTGCTGATATCTTTGTGTAAAACCTTGCTGCATGCTATCTTCAGATTAAGTAGAAAAAGCTTGCTGACAGATTCTTTTTAACCAGTTATTTTACTCATTTGCATTCAGTGTCACCTAGTCCTTGCTTCCGGAGCTTAAAATACAGTACAGTATCAAATAACTTTGCAAACTCCAGATATATCACATCAGCCACATGACTAACAACCAGATTTGCACTTACCTCTTTGTAGAAACCCACCATATTGGTTAGACACAACTTATCTTTCATGAATCCATGTTGGTTGTCAGTTATTATATTATTCTCTGCAATATACAGTATTTCTGTAGGTCATCTCTTAAAATGCCCTCAAAAACTTTGCACACTACTGATGTCAAACCTACCAGACTGTAGTGGATCCATCCTCTTACCTTTCTTAAATATCAGTACCATGTCAGCCAACCTCAAATCCTGTGGCACCGATCCTATTACAAGAGACGATGAGATACTGTGGTTTGTCAATTACTGTGCTCAACTCCCTCAATATTCATAGATGAATACCATCTGGCCCAGAGGATTGGTTAATATTTAATTGCTCATATGTAACCATATTTCTTTATGTTTAAAAATTGTTATATTAGGTGATGAATTGTGTTTTCTCCTTTGCTGAATGATCCCTATTACAGTTAATTCATTGGTAAACATGGAAGAAAAGTGTTCACTTTTTGGTCCTCTATAATTTTCTTGCTAGAATCATTTTAAGGGGCGGATGCCATCAGAATTTTTCATTTTGGCATTAATGTACTTATAAGATTTATTTTAATGTTGTTGACAATTTGTATTTCTTTAGTAAGCAACACTAGCATGATTTCTTTTTTATATTTCCTATTGAGATCTTCATATTTCTGAAATGTAATTTCTGATTTCTCAGGTCTCAAGGTTTTGACTGCCCTTTGTTTTTGTCTTAATATATGGTCTCTATCTTCCAAAAACATTGTCACACCTGCCCAATGGCAGCTTATGTCAATGTAGTTTAGTCCTGTTCACTTCAATGAAGCTGAGCGCCCACACCACATACTAACCATGAACAGCAGTGGTTTTTCTAATCCTGTACAGTCCTTTTGGCACAATATATGAAATCATTGAAAAAAAATGTTGGCACTCTTGATATTGTTTGAGAAAAAGAAGTATTTCTCCCAAAAAAATTCTTGCAATTGCATGTTTTATTGTACGCATGTTTATTTTCTTTGTGTATATTAGAATAACAAAAAAAAACAAACCAAAAAACAAAAAGGCAAATTGGACATAATTTCACACATAACCCCAAAAATTGGTCGAGCAAAATTGTTTTCACCTGGAACTTAATATTTTTTTGCACACCATTCGGAATAGATTACTGCAATCCATCTCTTTTTATAGCATTAATAAGCTTCTTACACCTCTCAATTTGAATTTTCGACACTCTTTTTTACAAACTTTTCAAGGTATTTAAAAGCGCCTTCCCCAAACAGCAATTTTAAGATCTTTCCACAGTTGTTCAATGGGATTTAAATCTGGCCTCATTTGTCACGGTTTTGCCTCCCCGTCCACATGGCTAGGGGGCAGAACCTTCTCTCGGGCCTCACTTCCAGAGCTTGGATGCATTAAATACTGTCATCTCCGGTGAACCAGGGCCGGCTATAAGCTTAGTGCTGCTTTACCTGTGATTGCTGTTCTCTGTAAGTGTGATCCTGATCCGTCCCCTCTCTGTGCCCTCATTCTCTGTCTGTGTTTCGTCCCCTAGTCGTTCCTTCATTCCTCTGTCCCACCTCCTTCCTTCCCACAATAGCCCCGGTTGTTCCCCCCACTCCTACCTCCCCACTCGGTTGCTTCCTCTGGTACTGACCTCGGCCCGACCTCGACCCCGCCTCTGCTCATTCCTCCAGTCTTCATTGTCCCCGTACGGTGTATGACCAAGCCTGCCCAACCATTCCTCGTATGCCCCGTGGCTTCTGCTTTCTGGCTGATGCTGCGAGGCACTGGAATAGCATACACTGTGTGTCTACCTCCTTGCTAATTCAGCTCCGTATAGTGTATTTCCCTGCAGGGCTCCAGATCCTCCTGATGGCAGCCTGACACATTACTGGCCACTTCAGAACTCTCAAGTGTTTTGTTTCCATCTTGGGGCTTCTTGAAGTATGTTTGGGGTCATTGTCCTGCTGAAGGACCCATAACCTGGGACACAAACTCAGCTTTCTGACAAAGAGCACAGCATTGCCACCCAAAATCCTTTGGTAATCTTCAGATTTCAGGATGACGAAATGTCGGTATATATTTTCAGTGTATTAATTGAATTAAAGTGGACTTTTTTGTTTGCTAATATCACTGTGCAGAAAGTTATTCTACAAACTATATGATATTTACTTCAGAGCACCCAATGGGCAGTTGAGCAGGCTTATGCTCACAGTGTTGCAAACTGTCAAGGCGCCCAGTACCAGAGGCAGCAAAATAACCTCAAAACATCTTTGAACCTCCACCATTTTTGACTGTAGGTACTTGTTACGTCACCACCGGAGTCCGCTCCAGCGGCTTCTGCTCAGATCGCCAGGCGACGCCGTGTTCCTGCCGTGGATGGTGCTGGTGATGGGAGAGGAGTTGATGCCAGTGGCACCGGTGGGCGCAGGCTCCGATCATCCACTGGGCTGGGTTACCTTGGAATCTTCAGTACCACTGGCTGACTGTGGGTGGCGTGTGTCTTCCAGCTGAAGTTGCCAGTGCTCAGCTACAGCCAATGAGCAGACACCACACCCTTCTTAGTTCCCCTCCTGTCTGCTGACCTCTGCCAAAGATAGTTCTGATTTCCTGGCTCCTGTTTTGCCCTATTCTGTTTTGTGATTCCTGTGTGCTGACTACTGCGTGTTTTCTGACTACCCTCCTGCCTGTTGTTTTTGTACCTCGCTGCCCGATCCAGATTTGACCTCTGCTATGTTTTCTGATTACGTCCTAGCCTGCCGATTCTGTCCCTGTTCTGCTATTCCTGGTTTGACCCTGCCTGACGACTACTCTCATCGCACTGCAGCCTTCCACAGGTAGTTATCTCCAGGGCCCTGTGTAATTCCAAATCCCTGTATAGGGGTTAAAGGGTTTCAGGGTTCTGAGGGGTCCTGCTTTGTGAGTGGCTTCCCTCTAGTCTGTCCATTACATCCCATCTGAGTCTGTTGATCCAGGCAGGCGTTACAGTACTGATTCGGTAAACAATACAATGATGTGCTTTAACAAATCTCTATCTTGGTCCCATTTGTACACAAGAAACATCCTAGAAGGATTTTGGCTTACTTACATACATTTTAGCAACATAAAAAACAACATTTTTATGTCTGTGTCAGCAGCAAACCAAGGTCCTCATGGGTCTTCTACCATAGCGTTTCATTTCATTTAAATGTGGATGGATAGTTTGCGCTGACAATGATGCACACTGAACCTGCAAAACAGCTTGAATTTCTTTGGAACTTGATTGTGGCTGTTTATCAACCATCCGAATATCCTTTGCTGCAACCTTTCATCACTTTTTCTTTGCTGTCCATGTCCAGGGAGATTAGCTACAGTGCAATGTGTTGTAAACTTCTAGATTATATTGCGCAACGTTAACAAAGGAACTTCAAGATCTCTGGAGATGGACTTGTAACCTTAAGATTGTTGGTATTTTTCAACAATTTTGGTTCTCAAGTCCTCAGTTATCCTTTCTTCTTTCTGTTCTTTATGCTTAGTGTAGCACATATTGCAAAAATTAAGTCGACTTCTCCTTTTTTATCTGGTTTCAGGTGTGATTTTCATATTGCCCACACCTGTTACTTGCTACAGATGACTTTGTATGAGTATCACAAGCTCGAAAAAAGTTGTTTACCCATATTTTTGCAATGGTGCCAACAATTCTGATCCCACTGTTTTTAGAGTTTTGTGTGAAATTATGTCCAATTTGCATTTTTTTTTCAGGTTTTTTTTGTGTTGCTCCACTGCACACAAAAGAAATAAACATGTGTATGACAAAAAATGTGTAATTGCAATAATTTTCAGCGAGAAATACTTCATTTTCTGGAACAATTTCAATGGTTCCAAACCATGGTAGGATTGGACTGTTGCAACAGTTTGAGATCCAGATGTTTGAGACCACACTGCGATACAGAATATTACAATATGAACTGATGAAACAAGATGCTTCCATTCATTTAAATCGGAGACTTCAGGTCTGTGTTATTATGGGAACTTTATGAATGTTTGGTAACTACAGAATCTGATTTATGAAAATATATAATTAAGTCATAAATTAAATGCCTAAAAGAATAAACAAATTGAAATTACAGAATTTGCATTTTCGGTAGAAAGAAGACGGAAGTCTGCAAAGTTTAACCTACCACTATAGATTACCGAATCAATTCAGTGCAAAACAAATTTATGTTGAATATTAGGAAATTCATTGGAGTAAGTTCATTTGAAAAATTTGCAATTGAATTTGTGGGAATCGTCAAAAACTGCCATTATTTTACACATTGCAAAAGATAAGCAGCATCACATAGTATATCACAGCCATCACATATATCACAGTTTAGCACATCACATAGTATACTATAGCTTATCATAGGCAAAAGAGGTTTTCCAGCAGCACATCCGGTAGTATAAAATCAATTTTTATTCCATAGTCAATTAAAATTAGGACATCAATATACTAAAGAGGGGGGCATTCCCTCATACCCCTTGGAGTTGTTAAGAATCGTTTCGGATGTGTTGTCCTTACTCACAACACGTCCAAAACGCGTAAGCGATGTTTAACAACCCCGAGGGGTATGAGGGAATGGCTCCCCTCTTTTTGTATATTGATGTCCTAATTTTAATCGACTATGGAATAAAGACTGATGTTATACTACCGGATGTGCTGCTGGAAAACCTCTTTTTGCCTTAGATCTGCACTGAATCACCGACGATCAGCCTTCCGTGCACCGCCTGGATTTAATTGAACTCCTGGGAAGCTAATCTACCGCTCTTATCTATAGCTTATCATAGTCTGTATAAAAGCCGAGGCAGGGAATGCAGTGCAGCAACCATTTTAGGGTGAATCTGGTTAGTGGGAAGAGGTTACAGCTACAGATTAGCAATAGAAATAGGGGGAAAAAAAACTCAAAAAAACCCTCTGAATATATTAAACAGATATTATACATTACAAAGGCAGTGTTTCGATTAGAGAGCTAGAATGGACTTTGATACTGTCCTATCAAAGCAATTTATGTCCCCCAAAATTGTATCAATAATATTACAGCTCAGTGTGCAAAAAAAAAAAACAAATGGAAAGATTAAATAAGTTATGAGTCACAGAAACTGGAAGCATAAAGAGACATTTTATTACAATTTTTAAATCACTAAATTATAAAACAAAAAAGAAATGTATGTTTGTTATTGATGCCGACTCTGAGAATTAAACTGTCAGGTCATTTTTATTATGTAATGAATTCCGTAAAAACAAAACCCAGAAATCAGTGGTGGAATTCTGTTTTTTCACCATTTTATCTCACGATGAATTGATTGCTCATTTTTCAGTACATTATATGGGAAAATACTAGTATCATTCAAAACTGCCTACAAGATATGGCTATATCAATGAGAAAATTTTTTAAAAAAGTACTGGTTCTTCAAAGAAAAAAAATGAAAGAGTAAAAACAAAAAAAAACACCAGATATTGAAAATTTTAAGACACCAACTTTACATGTTGTTTAAGCCTAATATTTAAAAAATTCAAATGAATTCAAAGTGACAAAGACAAAGATGTGTTCTTACTGTCTAGCCAACTCCTTGTGAGGAGGGAAAAAAGAAGCTTTCACAAACAGCAGTGTTTTTCACACTATAAATCTCGCAGGCGACAGTTCAGCAAAGTAGGTTGCCAGTGGCCCAGGAAACACATTTCCGAAAGAATATGATGAAGCCAAAGCAAATGTTTGTCCTTTCACATTTACAAATGGATGTAATGGCTGTTCAATAACGGTCTCAGTATTCCATTCTTCATGTGTTCCTGAGTATTCAGAAGAAAATACGTTTTGCTAGAAATATACTGTATTTTATATGTTTTTGCATAACCCAATCTACACACTAGCCATGTCATACATATATTAACTATGAGTTGGAAGCGATTCTCCCTGCTTACAAACCTCAGTGCACTCTTTGTTTGAGGAGAGCAGAAGGAAAGGATGAGGATGCGACGTTTATTTACATCTAGCTTTTGATTCTGCTTTTCCCCAGAAAAAAAAAAATGGCTACAGCAAACTGCTGAGCAGAGATAAGGATTTGAAGCTGGCTGCATGCGTCTGATAAGACAGCCTCCCTTCACTGGAAGATTATTTGTTAAGAACCTGTGTTAAATAAAATACAGTCAAAGGGCTTAACACTATCACTCAATTTCATCCTTGCACCCTCCCGGTCTTACTGAATTTCTTCATGAATAATGCTCTGCTGATTTCTGAATGCGCGTTTGAGAAATAATCACTGTGGTCCCAATCTGCAACTTCAAAAACACGATTATAAAATTTTATTTTTTTTTTAAATATAAAAAATCAATATTAATTTAAGCACCCCAGCCTCCATTTTCCTCCTCATTCTATTTAGTGGGAAGCCTGTTATGGCCGAGCCATAGGTTTTGTAATTCTCCCATATTTTCTAGAAACAATAGCTGCACAAAGTCATGTTACAGTGTAGACAATAGAAACCTAAAAATGAATTGTTATACTGCAGCGTATTAACACAATAAATGACACGTAAACGCTATTAAATATAATTTATCCAAATTGTAACTAACAGTTTTAAAATCCTATTTTTGTCTCCAGACTCTGTACAATGACAAGTCCTATATTTCTCTTTGCTTGAAGATATCCATTGCACTCCACAGCACAAATCCTGTTTACATTAGACTACGCACTGCTTTTTGGAGAAACGAAGGCTCATTATAATGTGTGTATATATATATATATATATATATATATAAATATAAAAAAGGGTACTGTATAGAGATGTTTCTAGTAATCTTTTTACACCTTGGCCTGCAACAGGGGCAAAGGGGGATCCACTACTTCTAAAGGAAAGAAGGTTTAATCATAACTACAAATGTAGATTCTTTGCTGTAAGAGCAGTGAGACTATGGAACTCTCTGCCACATGATGTTATAATGGTTGATTCACTAGTAAAATTCAAGAAAGGCCTGGATTGTTTCCCTGAAAAATATAATTTTATGGGTTATGGGCAGTAGATTCTTTTATAGGAATTTGATCCAGGGAACTAGTCGGATTATTGTTTGTGGCATCGAGAAGGGTTTCCCCCTAATATGGAGCTTACTCTCTGCCCTACAGAGTTTTTAGGGTTCCTCTGGAACAACATGAAAGGTTATAGGTTGAACTCAATGGACTTAAGTCTACCTTCAGCCTTAAAACTAAGAAACTAAAATAGTATTTCACCCAACGAATGAGTGTTTTGCTTGTTCATTTGGTGATTGGCAACCAGTTTAGACTTTGTGATTATAGTGAAACTAGGAACACTTGTTCATGATAATTATGCAGAATAAATGCCGTTTAAATGGGTATTCTCAAGTTTGGAAGGTATACCCCATCTGTTGGATAGGGGATAACTCCCTGGTTGTTGTGGGAGACCTAATTTGACGCCCTGGCAAAACCAGGTAGTCACACAGTTCAGGCCCCCGCACAGCACTGCTCCCCCACAGGGTTAAAGCAGTCGACAAAACCCTAGTCACCCCCCCAGGGAAGGACAGACACTCCGGTGGGCAGGACCAGGTGGAAGGGAAATGCCCACCTAGGGGTCTGGAGAGCCTGGGGCGGGAAAACAAGCAGTTGAGTTGAGTTGAGTTGAGTGAGGAGTTAACTTTGGAGATGAGTAAGGAGGAGAAGCTGACAGGTGTCAGGGTCAGAGCCCTGACACATTGGCTTGGTGGCATACAGTGGTCATCGCCAGCAGGAGACGGGAAGATCTGAGGTGGACTGGGGCAGGGTTGTAGCCCACCGGTACCGACATCGGAGAACCGTTCCGGAAACTGTGCACACAAGGGGGTACTCGGACCCTGAAGCTAGGACCGCCACCGACGGCCTAGCTAATTAACCGATTGAGGGATGGATTCCAGGTCCTGTCCCAACCTAAGTCCCGAAAAGTAGACAACCACTCACAGAGAGGGATAGGGCATCCGCCAGGGCCCGGTAGATCCCACGGGTCAGCGTCTGACGGGCACGGCTCCCAACCAGAGGACCGGGAGTGGACTCCTGTGTTACACACCGGGAAGTCTACACAACCAAACACAAAGTGCAGAGAGGAAAGGGCAGTGACCATCAACCCGGGTGTGGGACCAGATACACCCGTCTGCGGCAGCCGACCACCATCACCTTGGTTTACCAAAAGACTTGTGTGATTGATTCAACAGTGAGTAACTCTCCCGGCCTGACTGGGTGCGCTGGCCCCTGCCGTTATCAGCCCCTGCACAGAGACATTGGGCCCCGGGGCATCCATCCCTGCCCACGGAGGGGTTAACATCCAGCTGCCAGCCCATCGCCCCTGGGAGCCGATCAACAGCAGCGGTGGTGCTACATCTTACCACACACCGTGGGTGGCGTCACAGACAGTTTTCCAACTACCCCCGTACAAATACGTCCCCATTTTATTCGGAGTGTCCGCGCGACCCCCGGGTCCGGTAGAGTGCCTCGAGCGATACCGCAGATCCGGATCTGAGCAGCATGGCTGCTGGCACGGGGGCGGCACACTTACAATACTGAGAATCGGAGCGCTGAAAGGCCCCACATGAATGAAGCACTGGTCATTTATGAGTACTGCTGCTCCATTCATTCTTAATGATACTGCTGAAGATATTGCGCTTGGCCTGTCTTTGGCACTTCCATAATAATGAATGGACTAGCAGTTCTCAATATCGCCCCCCTTCCCGCCATTCACAAAATCCGTAGGAGTCTCCCAGCGAATGGGAAGTTATTCCCTCCCCCATAGATAGTTGATAATGTCCAATGTTGAGAATATCCCTTTAAGAAAATTTTGTGAGCGTGCCATCTGTTGCAGATAGCTAACCAGTGAACCTTGTCTCATAAGTAGGGATATGTACAAATACATAAAATACCTGTCATCCCCAAATCACGCCACTTTAACTTATGAATTATACATGGGTTAGATACCTGTGATTCTGCTTATGTATGCGATAAAAATCTAACCTTCTGATACTGACAACAGTTTTTCATTCTAGGGTTTGCCAGGCCCCAAATACCAAGATCCAATCTACAGTATATCATCATAATTCGCAAACAAAAATCTACTATATGCCCAGCTTTAGAACAGCCAAGCTTCATATTGTAATTAGCTGGGCAAGGGGGCATTGAGGTGCTGATGCAAGTGATTAAATCCCCTGCAATGCCTCCTTAATGTGGAATCAAACTGAAACAAACTTAAAACACACTAAGTTGAGGATAATGTGTTCATGAAGGATTATATAAATTATCTGTGATTTTCACAAGCTCAGACTAGGTGTTCTAGGCAAGATTTTCATGAGAGCAATACATCAGTTAGTAATGCCCAAATCCCCATAGAGGACATCAGCAAGGATTTTGTACTGTATGTTCTCGCCATGTTTGCATGGGTTTCCTCTGGGTTCTCCGGTTTCCTCCCACACTCCAAAGATATACTGATAGAGAATTTAGATTGTGAGCCCCAATGGAGACAGTGATGATGAGGTCTGTGAAGCTGTGGGCCAAGGCGTTCAACACGGTCGCTGGGGAGAAGCAGGTGGCTGCTTCCACAGGACCGGCACTGTCGGGGTACAGAACTCTAGGGCAGATACACTTTACGTTGTCTACCAACTCTGCAAGGATCGCGGGGAACGGTTGGAACAGTCACTGGACCCGTCCCACCGAGTCTGCATCAAATAGCATATAGGATCCGGGGTTGAGGATCGGCCCCACAACAGTACCGCACTGTCAGCATACAGAACGGGACACTTTACTGACAACGGGACCCCCAAGTGTTTCACGCCACGAGGGTCTGATACTTAGCGCATCAAAGAAGGAAAGGGCTTACAGGCTGACACACACACTGGACTTGACCTTTCACGGCTCCGGGATCGGCTGGAGCCCATCGTTGCGGAGACTGATACTCTGGCGCAGCGTCTGAACTACTTGTGAGTAAAAGACCTGGAACCGCAGCCCCTGTCGCAGCCTCTCCTTTACCGGCGCCATCGCCCAGCGTTGCGGCGCCAACGGGGACTACCACCAACCCTGTCCTTACTCTATCATCCTCCCCGGGGTAATCCCGCTCTGCCTGTGGGGAGCGAGACCATCCTGGCTGCGACCCTCAACATCAGCCCCATCCCCCACCTCCCACCCTCCACCCTCCTTTCTGTACATCTTGGGGCAATGGTACCGGGTCTGGTCCCCCCTTAACAACGCAGAGGATATATATCCCTGGCCCGGCAACGGGCAGGTTAAAACACCTGCTCAGTGGGGCACTACATATCTATGTAGTAAGCTCCGTTCTGTTCTTTTATCTGTGTAGTAAGCTCCATTCTGTTCCTGTATTTCTGCAGTAAGCTCTGTTCTGTTCTTGTATCTATGTAGTAAACTTCGATCGGTTCTTGTATCTATGTAGTAAGCTCTGTTCTGTTCCTATATTTATGCAGTAAGCGCTATTCTGCTCTTGTATCTATGGGAAACCAAGGGAAAAATTGTGAAAACATACCCTGCTGTAACTAAATAAAAGCATAGTGCATATAAAACATAGGGTACTTAGTAAACACTGTTTTTGATCAAAAAAAGCATAAAGCTATCCCACCAACGCCAAGGTGTACCCAGTTGGGATAGTACCTACACTCTCTAATATTAAAACCTTACCATGGGTCTAAAATAGGCCTCAATGTGGCTAAGGGCTGAGAGCAACCGGGTCCCAACAGGACACACACAGTCAGGGGGATTCACAGAATGAAATGTCCAGCTCACCAAGAGGGAGAGCCACACCTCATTTGTACTGAATACAAAAAAAACTACTTAAAAACAAAAAAGTGAGCTGGAGTATGAGATGATACACATGGAGCCATTAGACAAAGAGAAACCAAGGGAAAAATTGTGAAAACATACCCTGCTGTAAGTAAATAAAAGCATAGTGCATATAAACATAGGGTACTTAGTAAACACTGTTTTTGATCAAAAAAAGCATAAAGCTATCCCACCAACGCCAAGGTGTACCCAGTTGGGATAGTACCTACGCTCTCTAATATTAAAACCTTACCATGGGTCTAAAATAGGCCTCAATGTGGCTAAGGGCTGAGAGCAACCGGGTCCCAACAGGACACACACAGTCAGGGGGATTCACAGAATGAAATGTCCAGCTCACCAAGAGGGAGAGCCACACCTCATTTGTACTGAATACAAAAAAAACTACTTAAAAACAAAAAAGTGAGCTGGAGTATGAGATGATACACATGGAGCCATTAGACAAAGAGAAACCAAGGGAAAAATTGTGAAAACATACCCTGCTGTAAGTAAATAAAAGCATAGTGCATATAAACATAGGGTACTTAGTAAACACTGTTTTTGATCAAAAAAAGCATAAAGCTATCCCACCAACGCCAAGGTGTACCCAGTTGGGATAGTACCTACACTCTCTAATATTAAAACCTTACCATGGGTCTAAAATAGGCCTCAATGTGGCTAAGGGCTGAGAGTGATCGGGTCCCAACAGGACACACACAGTCAGGGGGATTCACAGAATGAAATGTCCAGCTCGCTGAGAAGGGGGCCACTCCCTGTTTGTACTGAATACAAAAAAACTACATAAAAACAAAAAAGTGAGCCGGAGTATGAGATGGTATACATAGAACTTGTGAGCTCATGTTCGCACTGGCCATTAGACAAAGAGAAACCAAGGGAAAAATTGTGAAAACATACCCTGCTGTAACTAAATAAAACCATAGTGCTTTTTTTGATCAAAAACAGTGTTTACTAAGTACCCTATGTTTATATGCACTATGCTTTTATTTAGTTACAGCAGGGTAGGTTTTCACAATTTTTACCTTGGTTTATCTTTGTCTAATGGCCAGTGTGAACATGAGCTCACAAGCTCCATGTATACCATCTCATACTCCGACTCACTTTTTTGTTTTTTTGTTTTTTTGTTTTTCTTGTATCTATGGGTTAAGCTTCGTTCTGTTCCTGTATCTATGTACCAGCCACCGTTATTTTGGAAGCCTTTTTATCGCTGTTGCTTTAATGGAGTGGCAGGCTAAAGGTTGGTTGTCACAACTCATGGGCCACTCCTTTGTGATTGCCCCCAGGCCAAAATTTGCCAACGAGCCCAGGTCAGACTGCACACAAGTGGAATTAGTAGTTTAGCAGATACTAGGAGATATGTTAAGAGGAGTTTTGGAACCTTTAATAGTAGTGACATAATAAATTGATTAAGCTTGATAAGGTGTTTCAATTTATAGGCCTAAAGTAGCAGAAACTGGTGTGTATGGACAGAAATTACCATCAGTTTTTAGCTAGTCTCCAAGTGTAGAGCGCTGCCACGCCGCAGGCCCTTGGGATACTCGGTTACGGGCGTTGGATAACGGGGGTCATCGTCACAGGTGGCCGGGCCCGATTCCGTGACCTGGGGGGCGCTCGGTGAAAGGGTTATTTTGTATGTCACTTGTGACACCACTGGCGGGCTGCGGTAATAAGATGTCCCACCGCTGCTGTGGTTTTAGGGACAGATGGTATAGCAGCAAGTGTGTTTGTGCCCTCTGCCAGTAAGGGCTTAAGTCCCATGTAGGTGTGCTGCGCCTTGTGGTGCGCCAGTAACATACACGACAGTTCTTGCAGATTAACCGGTATTTACTCACTGGATGTTGCAAGTGCAGTTTGGTACGGCTGGTCAACCGACTTTCCTTTGTCCCGGTGCCTACTTGAGACCCAGTTGAGCCCTCCGTGCACATGCAGAGCTGATGGTCCCCTTGCCTGAAGCTGTTGGTGACCTGCGGCGCTCCGCTCCTTTGTTTTTTTCAGGCCCAGTATGACATGCCTTGCGGTCCCTTGTGGGGTAGGCTACTTCTCGGTGCCCTCTCCCGAGTCCTATATATGCTCTGCCTAGCAACCCCTGTTGCTTTCCACTAGCCACGCCCCTTCCCCAGGCTAACATCTAAGGGATTGGGTCTCACATCTGCCCACTGTTAACCCTCTACATGCTGCACCCAGTTCTCAGGGAATGTACCCCTACCTGTGTGTGAGGTGTGGGTTGTCAGCAGAGGGCGTTCCAGAAAGCCTTAGGATCCTGCAGACCACTAGGGTAGCATACCCCAGTTTGCTGCACAAGAAATGGGCAAAATGATTCATAAAGTCCCTTGAAAAGTCGCTAAAACATTTTGCGTAATGCCAAGTTTCACGCCAGTTTCTGCCAGCTCAGCCAGAATGAGTGAAGCTGAAGCGAGATGGGGTTTGGCAAGATCAGGTTGTGAAAAACAGACGGGTGCAATGCGAGAAAATCTTGCATTGCACTCTCACCAATGTTAGTGAATGAGGGAGAGCAGTTGGTCAGCTTTTCTTGCATCCAGATTCTGGATGCGAGAAAAGTCGCAACATGCTGCGATTTTCTGCGAGAGCCATATCACTCGCACCCATTGAAGTGAATGGGTGTGAGAGAAACATCGGACTGCATTCGGATGTTGACAATGGAGGAGATGGGGGATTAACCCCTCCCTCTCCTCCGCAGCACCCGCCGTCAGCTTCGTAGCTGTGACCTGATCACAAGATCAAGTCACAGTCACATGACACTCGACTCACACTCGCAGCAGAGTCTGAGCCGGGGGCATCGGATGCTGTACGCTACTGTGACTCCAGCCTAATGGTAATTCTGTGACTTCTGCTGACGTCATGTCGACAGAGCAGCAGCTCTTCCACCATGCTCTGTCTATGGGGCATGACTGCTGACACCATGCTGATTAACAGCTGGCTCCCCACTGTGCTCACTGCCTAAAGGTACCGTCACACTAAGCAACTTACCAGCGATCCCAACAACGATAGGGATCGCTGGTAAGTTGCTAGGAGGTTGCTGGTGAGATGTCACACTGCGACGCTCCAGCGATCCCACCAGCAACCTGACCTGGCAGGGATCGCTGGAGCGTCACTACACGAGTTGCTGGTGAGCTCACCAGCAACCAGTGACCAGCCCCCAGCGCCGCGTGGAAGATGCTGCGCTTGGTAACTAAGGTAAATATCGGTAACCAACCCGATATTTACCTTGGTTACCACTGCACGGAGCTACACGTGCAGAGAGCAGGGAGCAGCGCACACTGAGCGCTGGCTCCTTGCTCTCCTAGCTACAGCACACATCGGGTTAATTACCCGATGTATGCTGCAGCTAAATGTGCACAGAGCAGGGAGCAGCGCACACCGCTTAGCGCTGGCTCCCTGCTCTCCTACTTACAGCACACATCGGGTTAATTACCTGATGTGTGCTGCAGCTACATGTGCACAGAGCAGGGAGCAGCGCACACTGCTTAGCGCTGGCTCCCTGCTCTCCTACTTACAGCACACATCAGGTTAATTAACCCGATGTGTCCTGCAGCTAGCTACATGTGCACAGAGCAGGAGCCGGCACTGACAGTGAGAGCGGCGGAGGCTGGTATCGAAGGTAAATATCGGGTAACCAAGGACAGGGCTTCTTGGTTACCCGATGTTTACATTGGTTACCAGCCTCCGCAGAAGCCGGCTCCTGCTGCCTGCACATTTAGTTGTTGCTGTCTCGCTGTCACACACAGCGATCTGTGCTTCACAGCAGGACAGCAACAACTAAAAAATGGTCCAGGACATTCAGCAACAACCAACGACCTCACAGCAGGGGCCAGGTTGTTGCTGGATGTCACACACAGCAACATCGCTAGCAACGTCACAAAAGTTGTTAGTTAGCAGCGATGTTGCTAGCGATGTTGCTTAGTGTGACGGGGCCTTAACTGTGGGTAGTCGGCTGTCAATCAGAATGTTGTCAGCAGTCATGCCCCATAGACAGAGCAGCCTGGAAGAGAAAGAGCTGCTCTGATGACAGGAAGCAGGAAAATCACCGTCAGGAATGGTCGATGACCACTCTGAGCCAGCGCCAGGTATATTTAACAAGCAAGTAGTTGATAACTACCTGCCTTTTCTTAGGTCCATAGTAAAAAAAGAAATAGTGCCAGAAAATACTTTTAAAATTCAGGAGTGTCTGACTCCAGCAAGCTCCCTCATTAAGACCAACGTGAACAACACAAATCTTGATGAATCGGAGCCAATGTGTTTGTCAATCTTCCTCAAACAAGTGTCCGACTTAAATCCATCCATTCACACCTGCAAGAATAGATTATTTGAAGATAAATATATATATATATTGTGCTGTTGCCTCTCTTTGAGTATCAGTTATTTTAAGATAATAATATGCATGTTTTAAAATGTGCTGTTCTATCACACACAGCACAATGTCACAGATGTCACAAGTTTTGAGGAGAGTACACTTGGCATGCTGACTGCAAGAATGTCCAGCAGAGCTGTTGCCCCTGAATTGAATGTTCATTTCTCTACCATAAGCCATCTCCATAAGCTGAGAGGCACTTCCGGGTTAGAGCTTGCTAGCCCTTTAAAAATAGGTGCACTTGTGGCGCCCCTGACCTGGTCAGGCACCACTGAGTACTGCACCCATGCTGGGGACAGTACAACACAGGTAATCCAGAAGGCTGACCGAGGTGTGACTACACAGGCGCATAGTGATCAGGTCTCACACATTTACCTTTGAGAGGACCCCTGGGGATCCCAGGAGGGGGCGAAGCCTCCACCTCCACCCGAGGGGTGGAGGGGGCGAAGCCTCCATCTCCACTCAAGGGGTGTGGTAGAGAGCCTGGTTGCTAGGTGGCGTAGGCAGGCACAAAAGGGAAAAGAGGAAGGAGGAGGAGAGGAGGAGTCTGAAGCAGAGTGTGGAGGAGTGAGGAGCATGGAAGTGGAGCTCAGACAGGAGCAGCAGTGCAGGTCCCACGAGTGAGCCAGTTTAGTGTGCAGCTCAGGGAAAGCAGACGTGAGGAGCAGACCCTGGGGCTGTGGCAGTCTAACAGCGTCCGCGCAGTGACTACCGACGGGGGAGAACGGTCACCTGGGAGTGCTGCCCGAAATCCACACACAGCTAAAGAGAGAGCAACGGAGTGGAAAGTAAGGAGACTGTCAGGGAGAACCAGGCCCAAACGGGTAGCAGGTCCCAGTGCAGGGATAGATTCACCTTTCCTTTGCCAAACCTGCATGAGGGGGCACTTTACACCCCCAAGACAACACCACAGAGTCCGCAGCCACGTAGCCAAAGTTAGGGCCCATAGCTCACAGGAGGCAAGCAGCCGGAGTGATCTGGTCCAGGCTACAAGCAAACGGGCCAAAAAGAAGGGGAGAGAGGCACCAGCAACTTCCCTGGGTGACCCCAGCAGGGCTTCAAGCAGGGGTTACCCCAAAACACAAAGGGCTAAGGAAGGCGAGTTGGTAGCCACCCTCATCAGTCAGCCTGAAGGACACCTGGTTCCAGCCTGGTTCATCCCAGCTACGCCCGGGTTACTCACCCTGCCATCATCAGTGAGTAAAATCCATGAAAGACATCCTGCTTGTGTGTGTGAGTCATTCTGCGACTTGTAGTTCCACACACCTACACGGGACCCTGGGGCATGCCTCACTCTCAGGAGGCGATTACAACTGACTGCACCTACCATCAGCCCCAGGCACCCCTAACCTGCAGTGGCGGTCCCCACTGACCGCAATTCTGAGAGTGGCGTCACGACAATCAAAATAGAAGATTTCCTACCTGTGACAAGATCCAGCCGCGTGGAGTCCCTGAAGGTAATGCACCGCTGCACCGACACCGAGCCTCGGGGCCCCACACACTCCCAAGACACCTGCATGGCGTCCGCAGGGCCTGTAAGCCAGCAGCAGGGATTGGTGACACAGGAGCTACCGCTGAGTGTGTCGGCATTCCCGCCAGGAGTAGGGGGAAGGAGGCAGGACAGTGCGGGGATGCCGATAATGGCAAACAGTAGTGTTCCTTAATAATCAGTATGGTGGTATTATCAGCACTGGATATGCTCATTCAGCGAACTCTTCATATTTGCTCAATGCAGATGGAACTAAGTTGATCACAGAAAAAAAACTGATTCTGAAACGGCAGGCTGCGCACTTAACCACCCTGCCGATATTAATGACAGGGCCGTTGCTCACCAGCAGATGTAGAGATCAACAAGAACCTTAATGTTCTTCCCACTGAAGATGAAGTCAAGAAGACAGTAAAGCAACTGTCCTGTGGCAAAGCACCAGGAAATTATGCTATTCCTGACAAAGAACACAAAGCAGGTGGCTATGTCCTGATGCAGATGTTGACTGAACTATTCCTACCCATGTGGGAAAAGGTACAGGTTGCACAACACCTGAAAGATGCCAGCATAATCCACATCTACAAGGACAAGGGCAACTGCCAATCTTGCGGCAACCTTCGAGGCATCTCCCTTATGTCCACTGCTGGGAGGATTCTGGCTCGCCTCCTGCTCAAGCACCTTCTCCAACACCTTGAGTAAGGTGTATTACGTGAAAACCAATGCAGCTTCTGTGCTGAATGTAGGACAATAGATATTGTCTTTGTGGCACGTCTAGTCCAGGAGAAGTGACAGGAACAATGCAGCAAACTTTTCGCAACCTTTGTCAATTTGACCAAGGCTTTAGATATAGTCAGCAGAGACAGCCTGTGGAAAATCATGGGAAAGTTTGCTTACTAAGTTCATCACAATCATCCGCCAGTTCCATAACGGTTTGATGGTGAAAGTTCTGAATGATGGAGATGAATCAGAGCCCTTCCAAGTTACAAGTGGCATAAAACAAGACTGTGTACTCTCCCTGACCCTGTTCTATATGATATTTTCTGCCATGTGGACAAATGCCTTTAGCAACCACAAAGATGGAATCCATGTCAGATTTTGGAGTTAATGCAAGCACATCAACCCCAGATGCCCTAAGACTTTTACAAAGGTGCATGATACTGTCAGTCATGACTTTTTGTTTCCTGATGACTATGCACTTAACGACAGCACAGAGAAAAAGATGCAGAGCAAAATGGACTGGTTTTTACAAGCTTGTAACTGTGACAACTCGGATTCGTTATTAAGACTAAAAAGACTAAAGTTATGTACCAACCGGCTCCAAAACCATACCAGGAGCCACACATTACGGTGAAGGAGTACAACCTCAAAGCAGTCGACAACTTTACCTGCCTGGGTCGCATACTTTCCCATGTAGTGACCAGAAATACAAAGGTTAACAATAGAATTGCTAAGGCCAACGCCACCTTTGGGAGACTCTGTAAGAACGTCTGGGAGGGAAGGGACTCAGCCTTACCACAAAGTTGAAGATCTACTGTACAGTGGTCCTTAAGCCTGCTTTACACGCTACAAGATATCTTACGATGTGTCGGCAGGATCACGTCGTAAGTGACGCACATCCGGCATCGTAAGGTATGTTGTAGCGTGTGACAGCGACGTGCAATTGCGATTGAACAAAAAAACGTTAAATCGCATGCATGTCGTTCATTCCTGACGAATTGAACGTCAGATTGTTCATCGTACCCGGGGTAGCACACATCGCAGTGTGTGACTCCCGGGAACGATGAACAGATCTCACCTGCGTCCTGCGGCTCCCGGCCCACAATGCGGAAGGAAGGAGGTGGGCGGGATGTTTACGTCCTGCTCAGCTCCGCCCCTCCGTTTCTATTGGCCGGCTGCCGCGTGACGTCAATGTGACGCCGAACGTCCCTCCCACTCCAGGAAGTGGACATTTGCCACCCACATCGAGGTCGTATGGAAGGTAAGCATGTGTGACGGGGGTTAATCGTTTGGCATGAGGGCTGTAGACAGTGCCGCACAAACAGCTCAATCACTTTCCCCTGAGCTGTCTCCGCAGACTTCTCCACATCAGGTAGGAAGATAATGCACCTGGAATCCTGGAAGCAACTGGACTCTGCAGTGTCTATACACTCTTCTGCCGAAAGCCCAAGCCAGATGGGTTGAACATGTGGTCAGAATGCAAGACGGATGATTGCCTAAAGAACTGATATACGGAGAACTAAGTCAGGTAGATGAACAGTCGGGGGGGCAAAAGAATGAACGTTACAAAGACTTAAAGCATCCCTCAAAACACTGGAAGGAATGGGAGAAGCTTATCCTGGACCACCAAGGCAGGATTACCTTAGGAGATTGTGCAGCAGAATACGGGACAATCTTTAAGGCAAATTGAAAGTGAACTGTGCACAAGGCACAAGCAGTATCTACTGTCCTGACTACATCAATTAGTTACTTTGTGTGCCTTATGTGGGCTAGCCTTTAGGCTATGTGCGCACGTTGCGTAAATACATGCTGTTACGCTGCGCTTTGTAGCGCAGCATAACTGCATGCGTCCTGCGTCCCCTGCACAGTCTATGGAGATTGTGCAGGGGCTGTGCGCACGTGGCGTCTTAGAGCGCAGCGCTTTGGCTGCTGCCCGAAGCGCTGCGTTCTAAGAAGTGACATGTCACTTCTTCCGTGCGCTTTGCCGGCAGCTCCTGCTCTGTCTATGGCAGGAGCTGCAGGCAGAGCGCATGGAATCGGCTTTTTTTTTTTCTCTACGGACATTTTCTGCAGCGATGTGAAGCGCACGTGTGCGCTTCAGATTGCTGCAGAAATTTCTGCAGGGCTAGTACGCAACGTGCGCACATAGCCTTAGGGTCCGGATTGGCCCAATCAGTCACTTCTGGACCCACAGACACTGATATTCCTATAAACCCTGAAGTAATGGTCATCTTCAAATATGAAGGACAAACATCAAATGACATGCCCACGCTGGAGCCGTGGGGATTACTCATCACCGGGCCGCGGTGGTTCTGCTTCGGGGATGCCGCGGTGGCAAGGCCCGGTTCTGTGACCCCGGCGGTATCAATCAAAAGGGAATGGGGATGATTGGATGATGTGGATGGTAGGTCGTAACACCACCTGTAGTATGCGGCAAGTGGGGTGCCGCCGCTGCGGGATGGGGGCCTCTGGGGCAGATGGTGATGCAGCTTAGATAATATAGGTCTCCACAGGCAGAGCTGGGCCACAGGGCGGATGGGGTTGGTAGTAGTAGTCTATAATGGCGGGCGCAGGCGAATAACGGAGCGACACAGGGGTGCAGTCTCAAGGTTTTTACTTACTGTAGTCAATTCCAAGGCTACACACATGCCAGAGACCACCTTTGGAGTGTCGGGATTCACCGTGATGGGCTCCAACTGATCCCAGGTAGTTCACAGGTCGAGTCCAGTGCACCTTTCTTAAGTGTCTCTTTCCTGGTCGTCTCTGCGCTTGCTTCAACCTCCTGCCTTGCACTCTCGCTCACTGAACCCTGTGTCAGTGTGTGACAGGGTATACGACATAGCAGTAAGGGACGCCAGGCCGAGGAACAATCAAAAGGGCTTTATTGGAGCCACAAAGATAAAGCACCAAACATGAAAATAAATCCTTAAGGTCTACAAGGAGTCTACAACAAAACAACAGATCCGGAGATGCCTCCCAGTATTCCAACGCCAGGGAAAATATGGCAATGGTCCTTATATGAGTTCCTTGAGTCCAACAAGATGAACAACAAAACACAATCCCACTGATCTCCCATCTGTAACAGTCCATACACAGGAACTAGGATCTAGCCTCAGCTATAGATCCAAGTCCTTCTCCAGCTGAGATCCAACTAACTGACTAACATGGGTCTCATTGTTCTCCTCTCCTAAGATCAGCCCCTTAGCTGGGCAGAAGGGCCCACCTCCCGCTGGACATTTGATACATGAAAGGATTCTAGACGTCCTGGCTCTGTTCTGTTTACCAAGTTGTGGATTGGAGGAGACTCATGCTGAGAAGAACAAACAATCTCCCACCAGAAGCAGTATATACAGGACAGTCAAGGAGGATCAGACTATTACATCATGAGCACAGGCGGCAGAGGGACACGCTGTTACAACCCCTTCCCCCCTCAATTTGTGTACAGACTAGTGACCTCTACAGGTCGCTTGTCAAGTACACGTAAACATAGCTGACCTGACTCAGGGATCCTCCTGTCTGGACAATCCATCGGCATTTTGTGTTGGCTCTATCTTCTTCAGTGTATGGTGGAGGTGTAGAGTTGAAGGGTCGGGCTCCAGTTTGTATCCTCCTTGACTTAAACTCTGTTTCCTGCACCCACAAAACGGCATTGTAGATCTTCCACATCATTGCCTAGGAGAATATCTGCAGGCAGGCCGCTCATCACCCCAACCACACATTGCTTGACCCCAAAGTCAAAGTCCAGTTTTACACTTGCTTTTGGGATATTTCTCCTTTGTCCTCCAGCCAATTCAATGGTAAACCCTGGTACTGGCTGTATCGCCTCTGGCCGAACCAGTCAGGGATCAGCTATTGTGAGAAATGCCCCAGAATCCCAAAAGCCAAGAACTCTTTGTCCATCCAGTACAACCTCCTGTAAGTGCTTTCTTGGATGATAAGAAGAATTCGGGGCTGTGGCTCGCACCCCATAAACACCTAGTGGTCGAACATGAGTGTCTGAGTCATTAGGCAAGTCAATGTGAAGGGGTGACACCTCTTCCCTCATTGTACTTGGCTGTAGATAGTTAACAGGTCGATTTGGTGCAGGGTCATCCCTCTCTTGACCAGCCGGGCAAGTGTCTTGTAGATGGCCAGGCAGCCACATTGATAACATCTGTGCTGTGTCTCACTCCTTCCAGTTTGCATTCTAGAGAAGTAGGTAGGTGAACTTGGTGACTGATATGGATGTGAAGGTGCTGGAGGTGGTTGTCGATTTGGAGGATGACTCCATGGGATAGATGGGCATGTGGCTTGCAGATGCCCGGGATGCCCACAGCTATAACATCTTCGCTCTTCTACTTTCTTTCCTCATCGCATTCCAGAAAATATGGTAGGAGCAACTGGAGGCACATTCACACGGGTATCCACATGAGGTGGTGACCTAGGAGGTCGAGGGACATTGGGTATTGAAGGACAAGGAACCTCTGGTGTTGGGGTGCTGGTCATTTTTTTCTCCCTCTGCTAGCAGCTTCTTCCACTGAGGCTTGATTGTGAGCATCTCATCAGCTAGTTCAGCAGCTTGTTCCACTGTCTCTGGTCTCCTCTCACGCACCCATTCCCGGATCTCAGTAGGGCACTTGGCATAGAACTGTTCTTTTAGGATGACTTGGAAGAAGGTCTCCCAAGTTAAGGCCCCCTATCCCTCCAGCCAGCAATGGCATACTTGTTTAAATCTGTGGGCATACATTTTGAAAGACACTTCCCCATCACAGGATGACGTATGGAACTGAGTCCTATAAGTATCTGGGGTCACAGCATAATGTTCTTTTATGGTCTCTTTTATTTCCGCATACTCACAATTCCACTGAGGGTCCATAGCTCTATAGGGTTCGGTAGCTCCACCCTCCAAGAGGCCCACTAGGTGTCTGACTCGCTCTCTTTCTGGGACTTCCATTAATCGTCACTGATGCTCGAAGTCCTGGAAGAAGCTCTCAATGTCGCCTGCAGCTTCATTAAATGGCTTAAAGTCCTTGCGGGACACTCTTGGGACTTCCCTCATGGTGGATGCTGGGATTACAGTCTGTCTGGAGCTTCTAGCTGCTTTTACCATGCGCTTCCTCTCCTGAGCTCTACGAATGGCCTCTCGCTTATCTTCTATGGTGACCTGATCTCCCAGCAGTGTAATCTCTTCCTCGTACCACACAACCCACTGACTTTGGGTATTTACCTCCAGCTCCCGTCTTTCCTGTCCTTGCTGTGGAAATTCTTTCTCGGTGCCACCTTGCAGGTAAGTGTCTTCCGAAGCCTCAATTAGTTGCTCCTTGGAAAGTCTTTTGTAGTCGACTCCTAATTCACGGGCCTTTGTTTTTAGGCTCCCCACAGTCCAGTTCTTGTACTCAGGTTCTGGTTCCAGATGTTGATGGGCCATTATCCTCCATTCCTTCTGCTCTGATCCCACCGTTGCCACCAGTTTGTAACGGGGTATGCGATAGAGCAGTAAGGGACACCAGGCCGAGGAGCAATCCAAAGGGCTTTATTGGAACCACAAAGATAAAGCACCAAACATGAATATAAATCCTTAAGTCTGCAAGGAGTCTACAACAAAACAACAGATCCGGGGGCGCATCCCGGTATTCCGATGCCAGGGAAAATATGGCAATGGTCCTTATATGAGTTCCTTGAGTCCAACAGGGTGAACAACAAAACATAATCCCACGTGGCCACTGATCTCCAATCTGTAACAGTCCATACACAGGCACTAGGATCTAGCCTCAGTTATAGATCTGAGTCCTTCTTCAGCCGAGATCCAACTGACTGACTAACATGGGTCTCATTGTTCTCTTCACCTGGGATCATCCCCTTATGTGGGCAGAAGGGCCCACCTTCCGCTGGACATTTGATACATGAAAGGATTCTAGACGTCCTGGCTGTGTTCAGTTTACAAAGTTGTGGATTGGAGGAGTCCCATGCTGAGAAGAACAAACAATCTCCCACCAGAAGCAGTACATACAGGACAGTCAAGGAGGATCAGACTATTACACCATAAGCACAGGCGAGGGAGGGAAACGCTGTTACACAGTGCCCGTGGACACTGGTGCCCGTGGTTGAGGTGGCATGAAGCTCTATCCCTTGGTCCTTTTGGGTCACCTTCCAGCGAATTCGTGTGTGGTGTGTGGCTGCGGTGCTTGAAGTCACCTCAGCCACTGGTTTTGCTAGCGGAGGCCGTAGGTTCTTCTCCTCTAGCCTAGGGACCAGTTCCAATGTTGCAACCAAGTTCTTCCACCCGTAGATTATATGTGGAACAAAGCCACGAGAGGTTATGATGCTCCCGTGGTCCCTAGGACCCCTTATGTCTGTGCCCGGGCCGAGCTGTACCTGCTCTAGGCCGTGGGTCTTAGCTCCTCTACTGCTCCTCTCTCTCTCCTGCACACTCTACACTGTGTTGCCACTTGTACTATTGTGTTCCCAGTCCTAAGACTCCACCCCCCAACCAGGCTTCGGATAAAATCACACCCTTGCCATGTCTGATGAGGTGTTTCTGAGCTTGGGTGTCGTACTTTTTGTGAACCGGTATTGACCTCCTCCTTACTCAGGATGAAATACCACACCTCTGACTGAGGTGCAGTACCTCTGTGGTGACTGAAGCCTCAGGGGTGCCACATTCCCCCACAGCAAATCTCAGCATGTCCTCGGGCTGGAACAAAACAAAAATACAGTGGTTTGAAAACATGCAAATTTTTGTATGCCGTAAACATTATAAACATTTTCTTCACTTTATGGGAAGCACTCTCTTGAACGTTACCAACATGATAAACTCTTAATTTACACTATAAAAACTTGACAGTAGAAAACATCAGCTTTTGTATAATAACATTTTTGTTGAAGAGCATGATGCCAAGTGTCCTTGCACTGCTCCTATGATTTGCAAAATTGTAGCAGAAAATAAAACAAAGTGGTGGACCCGCCATAAGAAAACCCGCAACGTAGGCTCTGGGTGAGCGACAGAGCGTTCCTGATCACATTTCATTGCTTCTGCCACACCAGATGGGTTTTGTCTCCTGTGATCCAAGAATTCTGTTAGGGGGCACTGTAATCAGTGCAACTATTTACAGAGGAAGTCCTGGCCATGCATAATCCAGTGGCCCAGTTCTCCAGTTAAACTCACACGAAAAAAAACATTATCTGGAAACATATTAACTATTTTACATTTCCTTTACTGTTGGGCATGCTTACTGCCTGTCACCAGGTCTGTGGCTTCCCAGCTCAGGGCAGTCCATGTACCCTGGCATGCCTGGTGTCTTTGTCCCGTGATCACAGGACAAAGTGTTGGTCATGCTAACTGAGGCAGATTCCCGGTCTGGGGCTGTTGGTCGGCACTCCGGTGCTGCTTGCAAGAGATCAATCTTTACATCCAGGGCACCTGTTGCCATCCTGCACGCGGAATCCCTCTCCGACACAGGTCCCCCTGTCTGCTCCCTTACGCCTCCATTTTCTTCCTGGGGAGGCGGGACTCCTGAGGCCTTTGCCATGTCTGATGATGTGTTTATGAGCCTGGCTGTCGTGCTTTTTGTGAACCGGTATTGACCTCCTCCTTACCCAGGATGAAATACCACACCTCTGGCTGAGGTGCAGTAAGTACGTCTGTGGCAACTGAAGCCTCAGGGGCACCACATATATGCTGGTAATATTTTGTTATGGTCAGGGACTATGATTTGTCTCATATTTATTCCATTAAATGTTAATCTTGGTACAGCCGTGATTGGTAATTATCAATATGATGATCAATATGGTGACATTATTTTGTCACTGTGTGGTGGTGTTATGTGGACAAAGCATGGAATTATTTTTTACCCTTATATACAGTCATATGAAAAAGTTTGGGCACCCCTAATAATGTTAAACTTTTTTCTTTATAACAATTTGGGTTTTTGCAACAGATATTTCAGTTTCATATATCTAATAACTGATAGACTGAGTAATATTTCTGGATATTAATGAGGTTTATTGTACTAACAAAAAATGTGCAGTCCGCATTTAAACAAAATTTGACCGATGCAAAAGTATGGGCACCCTTATCAATTTCTTGATTTGAACACTCCTAACTACTTTTTACTGACTTACTAAAGCATTAAATTGGTTTTGTAAACTCATTAAGCTTTGAACTTCATAGGCAGGTGTATCCAATCATGAGAAAAGGTATTTAAGGTGGCCACTTGCAAGTTGTTCTCCTATTTGAATCTCCTATGAAGAGTGGCATCATGGGCTCCTCAAAACAACTCTCAAATGATCTGAAAACAAAGATTATTCAACATAGTTGTTCAGGGGAAGGATACAAAACGTTGTCTCAGAAACTTAAACTGTCAGTTTCCACTGTGAGGAACATAGTAAGGAAATGGAAGAACACAGGTACAGTTCTTGTTAAGCCCAGAAGTGTCAGACCAAGAAAAATATCACAAAAGGCAGAGAAGAAGAATGGTGAGAACAGTCAAGGACAATCCACAGACCACTTCCAAAGACCTGCAGCTTCATCTTGCTGCAGATGGTGTCAATGTGCATCGGTCAACAATACAGCGCACGTTGCACAAGGAGAAGCTGTATGGGAGAGTGATGAGAAAGAAGCTGATTCTGCAAGCACGCCACACACAGACTCGCCTGAGGTAGGCAAAAGCACATTTGGACAAGCCATTTACATTTTGGAAGAAGGTCCTGTGGACTGATGAAACAAAGATTAAGTTGTTTGGTCATACAAAAAGGCGTTATGCATGGAGGCAAAAGCACACGGCATTCCAAGAAAAGCACTTGCTACCCACAGTAAGGCGGGCTTTGCACGTTGTGACATTGCACGTGCGATGTCGATGGGGTCAAATCGAAAGTGACGCACATCCGGCGTCGCAGTCGATATCGCAACGTGCAAATCCTTTTTGATACGATGAACGAGCGCAAAAGCGTCGTTATCGTATCATCGCTGCAGCCTCCGACATTTCCATAATGCCGATGCAGCGACAGGTGCGATGTTGTTCCTCACTCCTGCGGCAGCAGACATCGCTGTGTGTAAAGCCGCAGGAGCGAGGAACTTCACCTTACCTGCCGCCGGCTGCAATGAGAAGGACGGAGGTGGGCGGGATGTTTACATCCTGCTCATCTCCGCCCCTCCACTTCAATTGGCCGCCTGCCGTGTGACGTCGCTGTGACGCCGCACGACCCGCCCCCTTAGGAAGGAGGCGGGTTGCCGGCCAGAGGGACGTCGCACGGCAGGTATGCAGCTTTCACTAGATATTGCACGTGCGACGGGGGCGGGACTATCGCTGCAGCATCGGTAACACATTGTTACCGATGTCGCAGCGTGCAAAGCCCGCCTAAGATTTGGTGGAGGTGTCATCATGCTTTGGGGCTCTGTGGCCAATGCCGGCACCGGGAATCTTGTTAAAGTTGAGGGTCGCATGGATTCAACTCAGTATCAGCAGATTCTTCACAACAATGTGCAAGAATCAGTGACGAAGTTGAAGTTACGCAGGAGATGGATTTTTCAGCAAGACAATGATCCAAAACACTGCTCCAAATCTACTCAGGCATTCATGCATAGGAACAATTACAATGTTCTGGAATGGCCATCCCAGTCCCCAGACCTGAATATCATTGAAAATCTGTGGGATGATTTGAAGCCTGCTGTCCATGCTCGGCGACTATCAAACTTAACTGAACTGGAATGGTTTTGTTAACAGGAATGGTCAAATATACCTTCATCCAGGAACTCATTAAAAGCTACAGGAAGCGACTAGAGGCTGTTATTTTTGCAAAAGGAGGATCTACAAAATATTAATGTCACTTTTATGTTGAGGTGCCCATACTTTTGCACCTGTCAAATTTTGTTTAAATGCGGATTGCACATTTTCTGTTAGTACAATAAACCTCATTTCAATCCAGAAATATTACTCAGTCCATCAGTTATTAGATATATGAAACTGAAATAGCTGTTGCAAAAACCCAAATTGTTATAAAGAAAAAAAGGTTAACATTAATAGGGGTGCCCAAACTTTTTCATATGACTGTAGCAGTAGTATTGGTAATATTAAACTTGTAGTAAATCTTGATTTCCTTCAACATCAGTCAGTTGTATTTGTATAGAGACCCCCATCTTGGAAAGTACTGTAGGTGTGAGGGAAAGAGGGAAAGCATGGGGCTGAATTTAGGTCCCAGTTGGGCCGTGGCATCAGGTATCTGCTTGTTTGCAAAAAGTTATTTATATATTTCTTGGCGACTATGTATCCTGAGCACAGGGTACTTTGTAGCCACAGTTGGGCATATACATATAGACATAAGAGTGGTCACAGTCTTGGCATAAAAACTGTCTGCCAGAGGGACCCATTGCAGAAAAAAAAAACATTTATCACATAGCCCTCTGTATAGGAAAGCGCAGGCTGGGGATCCATGTAGCCTGCGTAGTGTGGGTGCCAAGCAGCGGTTCCAAAAAAGTTGTAGATCTTTCAGCTGTATTGTGATACCTTACTTTTAGTATATGGCTGTGCTGAATGCTCATCTTTAAAATTACTAGTGATAAATTTATACCCCTGTAATAAATGTGTGTTGTATTTCGCCTAGAATATTGGTTACACAGAGAGAATATTTGTTTTCCCTTTAACAGGCACAGGATTAACCATTCGAGTGATTATGTCTATGCTTTCATTCCTTTTTTTAGCATTTAATCAGGCCAAAGGTTAGAGCAATATCCAGAAGCCCAGTTGCTACGCATTTAATGGACACTAGTAAAAACACACCTGCCACATCCCTTTCTGTAGAGTCCAGACAATTAAGGATTTATTGGTGTGACTTATGTCTGAAAGGTCAGAGCATTGTCCTGTGATTACAGGGCATATGAGTTCACATTACAATAAGGATAATAGGAACAACATTGCAGTTCCTGCTGTTTTGACTGATGAAAAAGATTTTATACATATTTTATATTTTCATGTTCAAGTGTATAAAACGCGCCTAACTACTTGACTATTAATCACATGATGACAGCCACATCTCACTTGGTTGCTATATAGTATTCCTAGAGTACTAATAACGACAAAAATATAAAATATCCAAAATATGCACAAGAGACAAAAAGGAAATACAGGAACATTCCAATAATTATTTGCCGTTTTGTTGATTTTGCAATACTGAAAAGCGTTCACTCCTTGTAGAATTTTTCATCAGATAACTGCAACAAAATCACAGGGTAAATTAAGAATCCAAACATATGGCATCGAATATATGATAACTTTATGCATTAAAAAAAAAAACAATCTGAACTTAGCAAAAGGGGGCATGGCACAACAAATTTATTATTATGTATACCAGAATAAAGGCATACATTGAAGCTGAAATATACACCAGCTCATGACTGTTGTAGACTTCATTTTCAGGCTCACAGACAATCTACAGATGCGCAAATCTGGTAAGTGCCAAGTGGGCCACATCAATTGCAACACATTTAACAAAATTGGCGCCCTTGAATGCCGACAATGCTAATAGCTGTGGCAGAGCATAGAGTCATTGGCCTTTGTCCTGCTGATGGCCGGTGCAACACAGGGGACATTCGTCAGTCTGATGACGTCATTGCATTGCACACACTGCAAGCAGCACAGAATAGCAGAGGTGACTGAGGCTATCACACTGGTAGACTAACTAAAGGCGTTGTGAAGGAACCTCCCCTAATGGTAGGGTGCCTTAAATACATAGTGCCTCTCAGCCATGAGCTAAGAGTCATTTCTGGGAAATGGTGTGCCAACCCTTTATGAGGAGGGCCAGTGTGTGTGCCCATGTCCTAAGCGCATTCCCAGGGATCCTGTGCGGTGTGCACAGGCCCCAGGAGGACAGGGAGGCAGAGAAGCACAATGGCATCCATGTGGAAGTGGGGGGTATGCAACCCGGCGGCGGCATTGAGTTATTCAGTGCCTCTGCAGTGGCACTACAGTGTTGTAGGTGGAGGTATGTGCAAACATTATTTTGTGTGGGAGTATTTTTTGCGCTTGAGTAAGGGAAAATAACTGTTTCAGTGTTGCAATATATATCCCTTTCCATGTGTTAAAAAGTTGGGAGGTATGTCCTTCTGTGACTGCACCTATGTGCCTGTGTAAAAGACAACAAGAAAAGAAAATCAAGGGGTCATCCAGGTGCTGCCATGAATAATTGACACAGGATATTAGAAAACTTAGGGCTTTATTGGACTACGTGTTTCATGGGCGATCTTTCCCCTTCTTCACGTACAATTTGGTATAAAACGGTGACATAGCTTCCTTGCCCATCTACAAATGCATTGTAAGTCCCTGATAATGTCATTTCCACTTCCCCAATTCATTATAAGTCTCTGATACTGTAATAATGAATTGGGAAGACGGAGAAGATACTATGTGAAACTTTCAATCATTTAGGGTTTTGGGGGTTAAGTATTCTATCAGGGGATTAGCATTGACCCCCCCCCCACCCCCAATTTATTATAAATCCATGTATTATGTCCTCCACTCCCCCCTTTTTCATTCTAATTCTGATATAGCATCCTTTACCATCCCCCAGCATCTCGCAGGAAGTTGAGTATCATTTCCTCCAGCTCTGAGGCCATTTTCTACTGTAGACAACAACCGTGATGCCACTAATGATGGGCTCCAAGCAACAGGCAGATTGCCCTCATCAGCTGCCCCTGCAAGGACCCCCTCCACCTTTGAGATGCAGTTCAACTGCACTGGCCACTCCAGAAATATGTGAACTGTATGCCGAATTATTAGGAAAGTGAGTATTTTGACCATCTCAGCATTTTTATCCATGTTTTACAACTCCAAGCTGTATAAACTTGAATGCTTATAGGATAAAGTATAACAGGTGATGTGTACTGTGCAATGAGGGAGGGTGTAGCCTAAGGATATCAATATTCTTTATTAACCCTTTCACCCCGGGTGATTTTCTGTTTGTTTGTTTTTTCCAGGGGAGGGGTTTCGCTCCCTTTCTTCTGAGAGCCGTAACTTTTTTATTTTTTCGTCAATCTTGCCATATATGGGCTTATGTTTTGCGGGACGAGTTGTACTTTTAAATAAAATCATTAGTTTTACCATATAGTGTAATAGGAAATGGCAACAAAAATTCCAAGTGTGAGAAAATTGCAAAAAAAGTACAACTGCCTGATAGTTTTTTGGATAATAACCACCGTGTTCACTATATGGTAAAACTGATGTGTCAGTGTGATGCCTCAGGTTGGAACGAGTTTGTAGACACCAAACATGTATAGGTTTACTTTTATCTAAAGGGTTAAAAAATGTTACAATTTTGTCCAAAAAAAAGGCACACTTTTTGCACCATTTTCCACAATCTGTAGCGTTCTCATTTTTCGCGATCTATAGCTCAGTGATGGCTTATTTTTTGCATCTCGAGCTGATTAAATTAACGCTACCATTTTTGCGCAGATGCCACGTTTTGATCGCCTGTTATCACTTCTTGCGGAAAATACGCGGCAACCAAAAAACATAATTTTGGAGTTTGGAATTTTTTTGCCACTACGCCGTTTACCAATCAGGTTAATTGATTTTAAATTTTGATAGATCAGGCATTTCTGAACTTGATGATACCAAATGTGTGTATATTTTTTTATTTTTTTTAACCTTTTGATTTTCAATAGGGCGAATGGGGGGGGGTGATTTGAACTGGTAGGCTTTTTTTATTAAAACTTTTTTTTCTATTTTACTAGTACCCCTAGGGGACTATAAGGATCAGCAATCTGATTGCTTGTGTATTTTTGTAGATTCCAGCTGCAGAGCTCTGATCTGTTGAAATGCTGCTCTACTTATTACAGCCAGCTCTCTGCCGGCAGTAAGAGGAAGTGAGTCATGATAGCTACAGGAGTCATCACATGACCCTGTGCTACCATGGCAACAATCTGCTCCACGTAATTACATTACGTGATATCCGATGGCGGTGAGTGGATGCTTACTACGGAGCGCTGTTTCATCTCGCTGTCACATTTTGACAGCGAGATGCAAGGGTTTAAAAGGCACGTGTGGGTAGCGAATCCACTCGTAATTGATAGTCGTGCGTCAGCTGTTCAAATCAGCTGCGTGATGGGATTGCTGCCGACTACTCGCAGTAGCCGGCAGGGATTAACCTCACACGATCCATGACGTACCCATGTGTCGTGAAGAGGTTAAGGTGTGCAGCATTATTAGGCAGTTGGTTTTCCTCAACTAAAATGGGCCAAAAAAAGAGATTAAACAAACTCTAAAAAGTAAAAATTTGTTGCAAGTCTTACAGAGGGATGCAGCACTCTTGAATTTGAAAAGATATTGGGGTATAATCACAGAACAATCAAATGTTTTGTTCCAAATAGGGTTTCAAAAAGTGTGTTAAAAAAAAAGCCACACATTAGCAAAGATTTGAAAAGAATCAAACATGAAGTGACCAGTAACCCATCTTGTAGTGCTATTATGTTCCTAGACTGCCAAAAAGTACAAGGTGAAGAAGGGCTGAAACCTAATCACTAGTAAACAAGAAACATAAGTTGAAACGTCAAGACTGGGCCAATAAATATCTAAAGACAGATTTTTCAAAGGTTTGAAGGACTGATGAGATGAGACTGACCCTTGACAGATCAGATGGATGGACCCATGTCTATCTAGATTAGTAATGGGTACAGACTACCACTTTAACTCAGATGCCCTCAAGGTGGAGGTAGGGTTCCGCTATGAGCTGGTAATAATAATAAAGATGAGCTATTTGGATCTTTTGGGGTTTAAATCAACTCTCAAACGTATTAGCAGTTCTTAGGAGCAGTTCACCTTGAGGGCCTCAGAAAAACCTTTCTGAATCAAGGCTACCACCCAAGAACAATTGAAAACCAGATTACAAGAGCCACCAGAATATCAAGAAACCATCTCCTACATTATAAAACTAAAGAAGAAAACAACCGGGTCCCTCTTGTAGTCACCTACAATCCACATCTGGAGGTCTTTAGAGGAGCTGCACGGAAACTACAACCATTACTGCAAAAAGATGCCCGGTTAAAATCTATTTTTCCAGACCCCCCACTTCTGTGTTTTAGGCAGCCCCCGAATCTAAGAAGCATCATTGTCAGAAGCTCCCTGTCCTCTCCAACACCAACATTTCCCTGCAACCAGAAAAAATGTAAGACCTGTCCATTAATATTGACAACGGACAAGATAAAGATTCCCAGATCACATCAGGACTACAAGATCCCAGGTACCTTCAGCTGCACCACAACCAATGTGGTGTACTTAATTATATGTACCAAATGTCCAACTGGGGATCTGTATGTAGGGGAGACAGGAAAACAGCTCAGGACAAGGATGAATTCTCACCGCCACACAATTAGAGAAAATAGGATGGATCTACCTGTGGCCAAACATTTTTGTAACTCAAACCACAGCATCATGGACATGAAATTGCTGGTATTGAAAGGAAACTTCAAGTCCCAGAGAGATAGGAGACTCTGGGAGTACAAACTTATGATGACCTTTGACACATTCAGAGCAGGAATAAATGTGTCTCATGGATTCATGTCTTTTTACATCAGTTAAAAGATGTGCTCCTCTGACCATCCGAGCGTGTCACAGCCCTGGACCAGACCCTTATCAGAGAACAATAAAACTTTCACACTGAACTGCAGAAAAATTTATGGCCACAACAGTTTGCCCCCCTGCCATAGAGATAGTTCTGTTTTATATAACTTGTTTTTTTTTTTTTTTTTTTTACTGCACTATTCTAAGTCCTGTTGTGTATAAATATGTGACTCTTCAGATTTTGTGTTATACCATGCCTGATGAAGAGACCTGAGTAGTCTCGAAAGCTTGCAATTATTACCATCTTTTCAGTTAGCCATTAAAAAGGTATCAACCACTGAGGACTCTCAGTTCTTTTAAACAATTTTTTTATCTCTACTGGCTAACACGGTACAAAGATATATTTTACTTGTATCAGTTCTTAGGAGACACTTTCTTCAAGCAGTGATACAAGAAAAAGTCTGCATTGTTCAAGAAAACCATGATTTTTATGCAGGACAATGCTCCAAAGCAGTGGCATGCCGCCAATAGAGGTAGGCCACGTGAGCACTAAGGGGCACATGAGTCGGGGGGCCCGGTGCCAGCGCTGACACCGGGCCCCGCAACGAGGATCACACCTCAGACGCTTATACAATTGAAAGCAATGATGAGAGAAGGAGCGAAGCGCTCCCTCTATCTGATAGAGAGGGCACCGTTGCCTCAGCAGCTTTGAACTGCTGGCACAATCTTGCTAGCAGTTCAAAGATGTGTCGAAGCAGAGGAGACATTTCTCCTCGCTCCGACACCCCTATCCTAGGCTACAAGCCTGTTGCCTAGGAGACACCGGGAGCATCATTATGTTTCGCATTATCGCATAATGACGTCTTGTGTTGAAAGGTGAATATGTTTTATTTTTTTTTTCTTTAACTGTGTGCGGTTGTACTAGGATGGGGAACCTGTCAGGATGGAGAACATACAAGGATGGGGATACTGCCAGAATGGGAGACCTGCCAAGATGGGGAACACTACTCTCCTAGGCTGCAGACCTGTTGCCTAGGAGACACCAGGAGCGTCATTGAACCCCACGCTGTCGCATAATGACGTCTTGTGTTGGAAGCTGATTATGTTTTTCTTTCTTTAACTGTGTGTGGCTGTACCAGGATGGGGGACCTGCCAGGATTGAGAACATACCAGGATGGGGTACTGCCAGGATGGGGGACCTGCCAGGATGGAGAACATACCAGGATGGGGGAACTGCCAGGATGGGGGAACATGCCAGGATGGGGGAACTGCCTGGTTGAGGAACATGCCAGGATGGTGGAACTGCCAGAATCGGGGAACTGCCAGGATTGGCAACATGCCAGGATGGGGGAACATGCCAGGAAGGGGGAACATGCCAGGAAGGGGGAACATGCCAGGAAGGGGGAACAGGCCAGGATGGGGGAACAGGCCAGGATGGGGGAACAGGCCAGGATGGGGGAACAGGCCAGGATGGGGGAACTGCCAGAATGGGGAACATGCCAGAATGGGGAACATGCCAGGATAGGGAAATTGCCAGGATGGGGGAACTGCGAGGATGGGGAACATGCCAGGATGAGAAACACGACAGGATGGGGGAATTGCCAGGATAGGGGAACTGCCAGGATGGGGGAACTGCCAGGATGGGGGAACATGCCAGGATGGGGAACATGCCAGGATGGGGAACATGCCAGGATGGAGAACATACCAGGATGGTGAATCTGTCACGATGAAGAACATACCAAGATGGGAAACATGCAAAGATGGGGGGACCTGCCAGGATGGAGAACACACAAGTATGGAGAACCCGCCAGGATGGGGGACATGCCAGGATGGAGGGCTTGCCAGGATGGAGGGCTTGCCAGGATGGGGGACCTAACAGAATGGAGACATGCCAGGATGCGGAACATACCAAGATAGGGAACTTGCCAGGACAGCGGACCTGCCAAGATGGGGGACATGCCAGGATAGGGAACCTGCCAGGATGGAAAACATACCAGGATGGGGGACATGCCAGGATAGGGAAGATACCAGAATGGGGGACATGCCGAGATGTGGGACCTGGCAGAATGGAGAACATACTAGGATGGAGGACCTGCCAGGATGGCAGACATGCCAGGATTAGGAATATACCAGGATGGGGGGACATACTAGGATGGGGGACATACCAGGGCGGGGGACCTGCCAGGATGGGGGAAATGCCAGGATGGGGGACATACCAAGATAGGACACTTGCCAGGATGGGGAACCTGTCAGGACAGGGGCCTGCCAGAATAGGGAACCTGCCAGGATGGGGAGCATATCAGGATGAGGGACATGTCAGAATGAGGAACATGCCAGGATGTAGGACCTGCCAGGATGGGGGACCTACCAGGATGGGGGACATGCCAGGATGGGTAACATACCAGGATGGAAGACCTGCCAGGATGGGAAACACACTAGGATGGGGGACATACCAAGATTGGGGACCTGCCAGGATGGAGAAAATAACAGGATGGGAGCCCTGCCAGGATGTGGAACACACCAGGATGGGGAACATACCAGGATGGGGGACATTTACTAGGATGCGGAACAATTATCAGCATGGGGGACATTTTTCAGGATGGGGGACATTTTCCAGGATGGGGACAATTACCAAGATGGGGGACAATTACCAGGATGGTGGACATTTACCAGGATGGGGCCATGATAGGGACAAATATACCAGAATGCAGGAAATGTATATCAGCATGGGGGATATATTTACCAAGATTGGGACGTTAGTACAGGATTAGGGACATTACTACATAATGAATGGGGAGGGGAGCAACTCATATGTCTTTATGGGATTTTGAGATGTTCGAACTATGAAATGTAGATGTGGATTTCAGGGTGGAATTTGATTGCATTCTACACTAAAATCTATCTAATATTCTGCATTTTTTTCCATAAAGATCAATCCAACTGCTGTGTCTAGAAAGGGCAGTGAGAGTGGCTCAGCTTCAATATGTGGTAAACTTGATGCCCCCCTGCTGAAGAGAAGAGAAGGCTGCAAAGGTAGGTTTAAAATGAATTGTTTACATTGTCATGTTGGCACTTTGCAAAAAAAATTGGATTTTGGGTTGCAGTTTGGGCACTCTGCCTGTGAAAGGTTTGCCATCACTGCTCTATCATTCTCCCGCTGTGTATGTGGCACTCTGACGTGTCAGCACAGCGGAGTGCGATCATGTCACTACTGCGTGCCGCTGTGCTGAGATGTGCAGAGAGTGGCAGAACAGTGGACACGCTGAAGAGACCAGAGCACCGGGGGAACGAGGAGAAGTGAGTATTTATGTATTTAATCACGTTGGCCAGACGGCTATGGGGTTTGCATAAACGTATATGGAGGTGCATAATACAATATAATACTATATGGGGTGCACAATACTATATGGGGGTTGCATAATACTATATGGAGGAATATGGGTGCTACATAATGCTATATGGAAAAATATAAGGGGTGCATAATACTATATGGAAGAATATGGGGCTGCATAATACTATATGGAGGACTATGGGGTGCATTATATAAACGGCGCACTATGATGAGCGCATTAAACTATATTAAGGACTATGGGGTGCATTATATAATATGAAGGACTATGGGGGATGCATTATAATATATGGAGGACTATAAGGTGCATTAGACGATATGGAGTACCATGTGGGGGCCATTATACTTTATGGAGGACTATGTGGGAGCACAATATACTATATGGAGGACTATGTGGGGCCCATTACTCCATGGAGGACTATGTGTGGCCCATTATACTATATAGAAGGCTTTGTAGGGCCAATTATATCATTGGAGTGCTACAAGCCAGACTTTATACTTTACCTACAATTATTAGAGGGCCATTATACTGTATGCAAGCATATATACAGTATGAAGGTTTGTGTGGGGGGGGGGTCTATCATACTGTGTGGAGGGCTGTGTGGGGGCCATTATACTGTGTGGAGGGCTGTGTGGAGGCTATTATACTATTTGGAGGGATAGTAGGGGCCATTATACTATATGTACTGTAGGCCCATGATACTGCATAAAGGGCTTTGTGGGGGTCATAGTTGGGGATCTTACAGTCACCATTCTGTGACATTGTATTTGAAGGGGAGTACAGTAGGGTCATCATACTGTGCATGTGGAGGATACTGTGAAGGATACTGTGGAGGAATTTATTGTGGTGGACCATGCAGTGTTTGTGGGGCCCTTTTTGTTGCCATCACGCTTTATGGCTGCAATGAAAGGGGAATCTAGGAGTTTCAATAGGAGAAAAATGACTTTATAAAAAGGGCTGTAAAGTTGTAAAGTATGCTCCTGTGACCCAGCCGAAAATTATTTATTTATTTGGAGGGGGGATTAGAATTTCTGCTATGGGGCCCCATGATTTCTATGTGCGGCCCTGCTCCAAAGCATACATTTAAGTAAACACTGCTTGTCTAGCTAGTAAATTAAAGATGAAAGAATAAGGACATGACCTCTTCCTTATCTGACCTAAACCCTGTTGAGAACTTGGGACCCTTATTAAACAGGAGATTTACAGTGAAGGAAAACAGTCACCTCTCTGAACAGTGTCTGGTAGGCGGCGCTTGATGCTGCCCAGTAAATTGATCATCAACAGATTAAGAAACTGATAAACTCCATGAATTGAACTCTTATGACAGTTATTGAAAAGAAGGGTGGCTATATTAGTCACTGATTTTTAAAAATAAAAATTTCAGAAATTTAATTTTGTCCCTTTTTTAGTTATTATTATCACTATGTCAAAAGAAGATAAACAATTGAGACAGTAAAACCTATGTTTTTCATTTATTTGCATAATTCTGAACACTAATAGTTGTCCAAAAATTATGCAAATATAGATATTCATCTAAGTAAGAGAAAACTCACTTTGACTTTCTTAACCCCTTAACACCCAATGACAGGTAAAATTAATTTTGAGCAAGTGTCCATTCCTGCATTATAACAAGTTATACCCCTAATGAACTTGAACTATCATTGTGTGTAACATTGCTTAGAATTTGACTGATTCAACTCTCAACGGAAATGATTAAATTGAAGATATTGGAAATTTGTTCAATTAGTGTAGAGAGGGTTTTTTTTATCCCTTTCAACCTCAAAGAAAAAGGTCCCCTAGGATCAACAGAGGTTATTTTAAAAAGAAACAATTCAAACCCAGACTATAATCTTTTCAATCCAAAAAAGATCTACTAGGCACTAGCTTGACCTTTCATACAGGAATCCTTCTTCAATCTATTGGAGAAAGATTGTGCAAATTTTCCCATCCCTGGCCATCTAGTCCTCCATATTCATAAACTATGTATTACCCCACCCCAACCACAGATTAAGAGTTTCTGGCTATGCACAATATACACAAAAAGCTTACAATCAGTGGTGCCAATCAGAACTCAGCATTTAGAGAACTGAAATATCTGCAAAAGATAAAGAAATGAATTTATCAAAACTGCAGCAAGCAACCCAGTAAGTGATACATTTCTGGAATCAGAGTCTCTGCCCCTACAGCATGCTGGTCTCAAATGGGGTAGGAAAAACCTGGCGAAAGATTCCCTTTAACCTCTTACTGACATTGGATGTACTGGATAAATCCTAGATAATGTCACTATATTCACCACTGGCTGCTGCGGTGATCCGGCAGTGAGTCCCGCACATGTAGGCTGATTTGAACAGCTGTCATGTTCGGCTATCAGGCATGGGTGGATCCGCCTGTTAACCCCTTATATCACGCTGTCAATATAAAAATAAAAAAATATACACGTATTTGGTATTGTCGCATTCAGAAATGTCCAATTTATCAAAATATAAAATAATTTAACCTGATTAATAAACGGCGTAGTGGCAAAAAAAATCCAAATGCCAAAATTATGTTTTTTGGACACTGCAAGTGTGACGTCCTGGCAAAACCAGGTTGTCACAGAGGTTGCACAAATCTCTCAGGTGCAAGACTCCATCCTCCTTGGCATACCAACACAAAACCCACACCCAAGTGCACAACACCAGCCACTAAAGCCTAGTCACCCCCCATGACAATAGGAACACACCAGTGGGCGGGACCAGGCAGATGGGAGCGCCCACCTAGGGGTCCTGAGGTGTTAAGGGGAGGGAACACGACAGTCAAGAGTGCAGTGAAGTGGAGACAGAGGAAGTGAGGGAGTGGTAGTCGGGGGTTTTAGCTCCCGGACTACCAGACTACCTGAGCTGACTAGATGGCAGACGGCAGAGCAGGGCCACAGATGATAGAGATCAGGTCGCGGGAGACCTAAGTGGACCGGGGCAGGGTTTTAGCCCGCCGATGCCGACAGCGGGAATCCGGTCTGGAGGCCGTGCACAGTCGGGGTGCCTGGACCCTAGGGTGAGGACCGCTTCAAGCACCTTGTCAATTAGCCAGCAGGGGACAAGATTCCACGTCTTGTCCCACCAGCAGCCTAGATAGAGTGAGACGGAAGCCCAACGCAGGGGATAGGGCATCTGCAAGTGCTTGCAAAAATCCCAAGGGTCAGATCTTGCAGGCCACAGCTCCCACAGCAAAGACACAGGGAGTGGACTTACCCCGTTTCATGCGGACTAGTCAACACACAAGACAACAACACAGAAGTGCAGGAGCAAGGGCCCCTGTCCTTTCTACCGGTGTGCGGGACCTGAGCACACTCCTCCGGAGGCTACAGGTATCCGGCACTTGGTTTACTATCTGGACTCTGTGTGACTTTATTCAAAACTGTGAGTACACCGGTATCATACGGTCCAGCCCTGCAGGCTGCGTCCCAGCACTCCACCTACACCTGGGCCCCAGGACAACACCTCCCCTACCCGTGGAGGGGATACCACCCTGCTACCCCGCTCCATCAGCCCCGGGTGCCCCATACCAAGGCAGCGGCGGTATCACCAACCACCACCACAATCCACGGGTGGCGTCACTGACAAACTCTCCCCTGTAAATAACCCCTTTTATTCAGTTGTGAGGACGGACGGCTGCACGAGCCCGGGCCCGGCTGCCACTCGAGCCACAGCAACGATCCCGGATCCGAGCGTCCCGAGCAACCCCCTGCCATGGTCTGTCCCCGTCCACAACACCAATTTTGTGAAAAATGCAATAATAGGCAATCAAAATGTAGCATCTGCACATAAAATGTAAAAAAAAATTAAAAACATCAGCTCGAGACATAAAAAATAAGCTGTCACTGAGCCTCATATCCTGAAAAATGGGAACGCTATGGATTTTGGAAAATGGCGCAAAAAGTGCACCACTTTTTTGGGACAAACTTCTGAATTTTTTTAACACCTTAGATAAAAGTAAACCTATACATGTTTGGTGTCTACGAACTCATACTGACCTGAGGCATCACACCCACACATCAGTTTTACCATATAGTGAACATGGTGGAAATAACTCCAAAACAATTGTGCAAGTGTACTTTTTTGCAATTTTTCCACACTTGGAATTTTTTGCCATTTTCCAGTACACTATAGGGTGAAACTCTTGGTTTCTTTTAAAAGAACAACTTGTCCCACAAAAAAAACGCTCTTATATGGCAAGACTGACAGAAAAATAAAAAAAGTTACGGCTCTCAGAAGAAGGGGAGCAAAAAAAAAAAAGACGGAAAATCGCCCGGGGGTTAAGGCGTTAAATATCATTTTCTTTCATCTGTGTAAACTCATTCAACAAGATAGCCCCAAAACTAGAGAACCACTTTAGCTTCTATACTGTGTTTAGAATAGAATGAGGCTAGGAAGTTCACCAATTTGGTTGATATGTAGCGTTCTGCACTCTGATATAATGTCTACACAATCACCAGTAAGAAGAGTATGCCCAAATGTTAATGTGCTGGCATTTGTAAATTATTTTGGAGAGGAAAATATAATGTATCTGGCTTGCTAGGATCAAAGAAGAAGAAGAATGAGGTATTTGAACAAGCTATGTTGCTGCTTTTATGCTTCTAGTGAACAGACCAATCCATCTCCCTAGGCACGTCTGGCCATAATCCATTCAGTATTTGGACCTATTGCATTACCCATACTTTCATCTATTCTTCTTACAGAAGTCTTCACATGCCTGGGTGAGGTCAATTGTGGATAAGGGTATTTTCTGGAGCTCAAGAACTTTCCTCCACACCACTTTCTCCTAACTCTAAGGGTATGACCCCACTTTGCTTTTTACCTGCTTTTTACCTGCTTTTTTGCTGCTTTTTCAACTGCAGCGTTTAATGCCAAAATGGTTGTGTTCTGCTTTTCAAGCAAAGTCTATGGGAATTTGGTTTTCTAAACCCCACTATGCAGTTCAAAATTCTGCCTTTTTGTTGCAGAAATTTGGGCAAAAACTCAGCTTTGCAGTGCAAAACCCAAATGGCAAAAGCAATTCACATGTCAATTGTTTTTGCCATTTGCGTTTAGAACTGCACAGCAGAGTTTTTGCCCAAATTTCTGCCACAAAAAGGCTGCAGTTTTAACAGCATAGTGGGGTTTAGAAAACCAAATTCCCATAGACTTTGCTTGAAAAGCAGAACACAACCATTTTGGCATTAAACGCTGCAGTTGAAAAAGCAGCAAAAAAGCAGGTAAAAAGCAAAGTGGGGTCTTAGCCTAAAAAATCTCCAACAATGAAATCTACATTGCAGCAATTTTAATCACAAAAGAGCAATATAGCTAATTTCAGATAATTCTAGAGAAAAAGGGGAAAATTAATGTATTCCCTTATATTTGTGTGTTTCCCAAACAAGGTGGCAAGTGACCCAATTTATCTAAACAACTTTTGGCAACAGAAAAAGCTCAAAATAGAGACTATTCAGTCAGTAATGGCTATTCTTCAAAAAAAATGGGACGTTCTCACAACTATAGATCTAAGGGACACCTACCTCCACATTTTTATTTTACCATCTCACTGGAAATTCCATTGAATGGCAGTTCTGCGGAAGTCATCCATCTCCAGTTCTCGTGCCTGCCATTTAGGATTTCTGTTGCCTCCAAAGTTTTCACAAAGATAGCTGTCGTCTTGTCAGCTGCCCTACAAATAAAAGGTATTTTCATCATTTCAGGATATGCAAATTGCCTCTTTAGGGAGAAAAAGAACTTGAACCCTAGTGCCACATATTGTCTTATGGCCAGTGTGAACATGAGCTTACAAGCTGCATGTATACCAACTCATACTCCGGCTCACTCTTTTGTTGTTTTTTTGCCACATATTGGAAGTAGCAATCTTAAATGTCAATACCTACACTTTAACAAGCCTTGCCACTTGACTAATTATAAAAGGGCGGCACGGTGGCTCAGTGGTTAGCACTGCAGTCTTGCAGCGCTAGGGTCCTGGGTTCGAATCCCACCAAGGACACCATCTGCAAGGAGCTTGTATGTTCTCCCCGTGTTTGCGTGGGTTTCCTCCCACACTCCAAAGACACACAGATAGGGAATTTTAGATTGTGAGCCGTAATGGGGACAGCATTCCTGATGTATGTAAAGCGCTGCGGAATATGTTAGCGCTATATAAAAATAAAGATTTATTTTATTATTTTTTATTTTAAAAGAAAACCAGACACTCTATTTGTAGACATGTCTTTCAGGGTGTTTCACCCTCAGTGCAAAGCAAGAAATCTGATTTGTCTGGATAAGAGACCTGAAAGTTCTAAGTTCCCTTACCTCAACTATAACCCCTTTTGTTATTAGCCCAAATAGACAACATGGCTACTGTGTTTTATATCAACAAGAGGGGTGGCACACGGAGTTCCCTGATGGCTGTAGAATATCATCAGACTTTTTGTTGATGTAAACAGAATCTCAAGAACATTTCTGCAGTCTATATCCAGAGCTTGTAATCAGAAACATCCAATGCATCATAAAGACTCATATAGGAAAACTCCCAACAAGCAAATAATCAAGAAGAATGGAGTCATATTCAAAATAGTAGTTTTAAAAGTACAGCTTTATTAGATACAATATATAATAAAAACCACACACAGTGTAAAAAAGGGGGGAGAGATAATGTGCAAACAAGTAGGGCAGCAAAATTGCTGTGGATAGAGTGACTTGGGAGCACTAATAGTGTAATGGCATACAATGCAGCGTGTACCAGAATTGCAGCTGGCAAGCACACTGTGCTCCTTGAGTAAATTGTAAAGATCTTTGGTACTACCAATGCCTAGAATCAGCCACTAAGTCAATAGGGTAAATTAACCCCTAACAGGTGTGGGAATCCCCATCCGCGCACAGGACACCGATGACATGCATGTAGTGCGTATCGAGATGCAATATGCATCCCCCATGTAACTGAAACTGCCTGTCAAGCTGTCGAATAACGCGGATAAGGGGGGGACCCACAACCACAATTATGTGAAATAAGTGTGGAGAGACTCAGGCATGGAGAGCCCAGAATATGCAAGTAAAGGTGATTAGCCAGCTGCAAGTCAGGGCCAAGCTGCGGCCAAAAAGTCACATCAATATGTAAAGTCAAAAGTGCTCACCCATATTAAACAACCCACGGCATTGCTGTCCACGGGGCCCCGACGCTGCGTTTCGCTTTGGGCTTCCTCGGGGGGGCCATGCAGTAAACATGTGTCGGGCAATTTATAGCCCCAAGTGACCGTGAGATCGCTATAACAGTTGCGCATGCGCAGCGCGAGCGGGCGCCACGAACGTATCACTTCTGGCCTCAGAGTGGTGACGCGGGTCAGGGAAATCCCTGGTGACGTCTCATAATCCCGCCCTCACCACTCACTGAAGCCTTCTGGGATGCGTCCCAGCTGTCCGTCCACGGCACGCATGCGCAATAGCATCTCACGGGCAAACAGTGTTAAAGAAAACGTAAGGAGGGTAAGTATGGGAGCAGAGATTATACATAAGGTTTAGTTCATACACAGATGACAATTATAACGTAACAACACATATAAGGGCATTTACAAGCTAGTATGAAAAATAACTTGTTTTCGCTCCAGAAAGGTAACGGCATCTTGTTGTAAGATTAAAATCCCTGACACCTAATGAAAACATAAATAAAAGGACATATGTAAGAATAATAAAATGACACACAAAATTAAAACTAAGGACTCAAAAAATCCGACATAAATTTACAAAAAAGGAGCAAAACTCTGCTGCTCATTAAGACCACTAGGTTTAAGTGTACCCAAAATGTGAATCCAACGGCATTCACGCTGCGCCAAAAGACGCTTCATATCACCCCCTCTGGACCCCATCCTAACCTGTTCAATTCCACGAACTTTAAACCCAGCAGGATCACAATTATGAAAAGCATGGAAGTGTCTGGGTATGGGTTTGAGGAGGGCCGGCTCCTCAGCAGTACGTGCTGCCAAAATATCTCTTACGTGTTCGCGCGTGCGAACACGCAACTCTCTGGAGCTGAGACCCACATAAATTAGACTGCAAGTGCACGTTGCATAGTATACCACATAAGTGCTGCTACAAGATATGTAGTCTAAAATTCGAAATTCTCTCTGTCCGTCCGCAGTTTTAAATACAGTGGATCTCACCATGTTGGAGCACGCACGGCAATCACCGCAAGGATAGAAGCCAACTCTCCTCCTCCCTACTACCACGGGATTGGTTACTTTTGCCACATAGTGGCTTTTAACCAAATGATCCCTTAGGTTCATACTCCTCCTCGCCGTCATCAAGGGGGATGCAGGTAAAACACCAGCCAGGGTCGGCTCAGTAAGAAGAACCGACCAATGCTTCTGCAAAACCTGCCGTATATGCACCCATTGATGATTGTAAGTGGAGATGAACCTAATGGCCCCAGGGGATGACCTCTTGGGGCTAGGTGTCAAAAGATCCTTCCTGTTGCTAGATTTTGCTCTCAAATAACCTCTCCTAATGCCCCTCCTGCTATAGCCTCTCTCAATGAACCTATCTTTTAAATCCTCGGCCTGCTCCTCAAAAAGTTTGCCAGTTGAGCAAATCCTCCTGGCTTTGAGGAACTGACCCGTAGGAATTGCCCTAACAGTAGATGGTGTATGGGCAGAGGAGGCATGCAGGAGGGCATTAACAGAGGTCTCTTTTCTGTATAGATCAGTGTGTACCACACCATCCATCTGTACAAGGATTTTTATGTCCAAGAAGTCAATCTCCCGTTTATTATATTTATAGGTGAGTCTGATGTGAGTCGTTGCGGTTCAATCCTGTCATAAATGTTTGTAAATCATGAAGTGAACCCTGCCAGATGAACAGTACATCATCAATGTACCTGTACCATCCCTGTACCTGGGGAACAGCATCTGCCCCTCCAAAAATACCCCTCTCCCAGAGTCCCAGGAAGAGGTTGGCATACGACGGGGCACATGCCGCTCCCATGGCAGTACCTTGTTGCTGTAAAAAAATACCGATCTTTAAAAATAAAAAAATTATGTGTAAGGATGAACCGCAATAACTCCAACACCAGACCGACCAGATCCACATCCAAATTGCTCATTGTGAGAAAATATTTTGATGCCTCCAAGCCATCAGTGTGTTTAATACACACATACACATAGGCTTTCGACATCAGCTACCACCAAATACATGTCTGGCTCCAGGGTCATGCCATCAAGGCATTTAAGGACGTCCATAGTGTCTCTGACATAGGAGGGCAGTGTCTCTCTACTAAAGGATGTAAATAGTACTCTATAAATTTACAGATCGGATCACATAGCCCTCCCATGCCAGAAACAATTGGACGTCCGGGTGGGTTCAAGGGGTCTTTATGAATTTTTGGCAGCAGGTAGAATGTTGGGGTGACTGGGTTTTTTGTCATGAGACCATCGAAAACTTTTTTAGTGATGGTACCCGAATTCAAAGCCTGCTCCAAAATCTTTAATAACGAGGACGAAAAAAACCTCCCACAGGATTGTGAGTCAAAGATGTATAAACCTCCTTATTACAGAGCTGCCGAAACACCTCACGCTCATATTTCTCCACTGGCCAGATGACCACATTCCCCCCTTTGTCCGCGGGTTTGAATATAACGTCATCCCAGGACTTCAATTCACACAGCGCTAGCCTTTGATCCGATGTTAAATTATCTTTTTTCCTTCTGTTGTCAAATTGTTTCAGATCATTGGCCAACAACTGTGTAAAAATGTCCACCTGGGGACAAATAGACAATGATGGGAATGTGGTAGATCTGGGGAGAACAGAGCACGGAAATTTATCAGGTATATCGGGAGTAGACTCACTTGCTAGCTCCTCCAGTACTCGAACCGCCTCACGTTCAGCACGACTGTTAAGGCCCAATTCAGCAATGTTATCTTTAGAATGTAGTTTTTTTAAAATAATTTTCCTGTAGAAAAGGTGCAGGTCTTTCAGGGCTGTAAAATAATCAAAGTGATTAGATGGTACAAAAGTCAGACCCAAGGACAGAACCTCCCGCTGTTGAGGGGTAATGGAGTGAGTAGATAAATTAATTACCTCCAGGGTTCTGTTCTTGGTTCTCTTATCTGTCTGCGCAGGTGGTGTTATTTTACGTTTAGTAGGTTGTGTAGCAGACCTCAAATTTCTGATGAAACCAATCTGTTCACTGCCAGCCTCCCCTTCTTCTCTTCTTGCTGAATTGTCCTCAACAGACGATACTGACGAAAAAGAGGCAGATCGATCACGTGGCGAGGGTCTTGATGTTTTATATTGTTTCCTCCACCTATACACCTTATTACTTTGGAAGTCAGATAAATCCCTTTGATACTTCTTGGTCTTAGTCCCAATAATCTCCTTTTCCCATTTTTTAATTTCCACATCCAGGTCATCATAAAATTTTGAAGATCTCTCAGGGGATAATGATTTTTTAATATCCTCCTGGATCATACCTAAATCAGCATCAAGTTCTGACAAAGAACTTTCATTAGATTTGATCAATAATGAGATGAAACCTCTAGAACAAGTAGTCGCTAATTCTTCCCATTGGCTTTTGAATACATCATCCTCCGTAAGGAAGGCAGGAAAAACCTGGACCCGGAGGCCCCTGGGAACAAGGCCACAGGTTAAATACCTCTCAAGGAAAGCCTTGTTCCACCAGAGTCGCAGTCTTTTGTGCATGAGCTCCTTATATTTATTAGTAAGGTCAATGAAATCCTTAGACTTAAAATCAACATTTGCACTGCTTTCTCCCCCAAATACAAGATCAAGTTGTGCACGCCATGTCTGTTCGCGTGCTTTAAAGTCCATTTTATCAGATGATGTAGCTGTGAAAACACAGAACATACATGTAATCAAAAACATCCAATGCATCATAAAGACTCATATAGGAAAACTCCCAACAAGCAAATAATCAAGAAGAATGGAGTCATATTCCAAATAGTAGTTTTAAAAGTACAGCGCTATTAGATACAATATATAATAAAAACCACACACAGTGTAAAAAAGGGGGGAGAGATAATGTGCAAACAAGTAGGGCAGCAAAATTGCCGTGGATAGAGTGACTTGGGAGCACTAATAGTGTAATGGCATACAATGCAGCGTGTACCAGAATTGCAGCTGACAAGCACACTGCATTAAATAGCAGAAACTGCTGTGTGAATACTGACTTGAAAAATCCAATAGCTATATGCAAGAGTGAAAATGTGAAAAATGGAATCTGCATTACTGCCATGAACATATGAATCAAGAGAAATTTAGCTACTGAATTGATCAATGCAATAGAGCCCCAACACTACGCCAAAGTATTTCTCTACGTTGGGGTCCCTAGCTTGTGTGTGTCCTCTCATGCAGTTAAAAAACCTACCGTGTATGGGAAGCTGAGACCCAGGCTATTTATGCGTATGATATGGATTGGCAATAGGTGTGGTTGGGGAGGGTTCACAAACGAAAAACTACTAACAATAACGAATAACGTTTGGAACACCATTCTAAGTCCGAACTGGGTGCAAAAACCTAAAAAAAATCACTATGGGGAGATAAGGTATGCACACCAGTGACTATGTAAGGGGAATACATGAAATAGCAGAAACTGCTGTGTGAATACTGACTTGAAAAATCCAATAGCTATATGCAAGAGTGAATATGTGAAAAATGGAATCTGCATTACTGCCATGAACATATGAATCAAGAGAAATTTAGCTACTGAATTGATCAATGCAATAGAGCCCCAACACTATGCCAAAGTATTTCTCTACGTTGGGGTCCCTAGCTTGTGTGTGTCCTCTCATGCAGTTAAAAAACCTACCGTGTATGGGAAGCTGAGACCCAGGCTATTTATGCGTATGATATGGATTGGCAAGAGGTGTGGTTGGGGAGGGTTCACAAACGAAAAAATACTAACAAATAGGAATAACATTTGGAACACCATTCTAAGTCCGAACTGGGTGCAAAAACCTAAAAAAACATCACTATGGGGAGATAAGGTATGCACACCAGTGACTATGTAAGGGGAATACATGAAATAGCAGAAACTGCTGTGTGAATACTGACTTGAAAAATCCAATAGCTATATGCAAGAGTGAATATGTGAAAAATGGAATCTGCATTACTGCCATGAACATATGAATCAAGAGAAATTTAGCTACTGAATTGATCAATGCAATAGAGCCCCAACACTACGCCAAAGTATTTCTCTACGTTGGGGTCCCTAGCTTGTGTGTGTCCTCTCATGATATGGATTGGCAATAGGTGTGGTTGGGGAGGGTTCACAAACGAAAAAATACTAACAAATAGGAATAACGTTTGGAACACCATAGCCTGGGTCTCAGCTTCCCATACACGGTAGGTTTTTTAACTGCATGAGAGGACACACACAAGCTAGGGACCCCAACGTAGAGAAATACTTTGGCGTAGTGTTGGGGCTCTATTGCATTGATCAATTCAGTAGCTAAATTTCTCTTGATTCATATGTTCATGGCAGTAATGCAGATTCCATTTTTCACATATTCACTCTTGCATATAGCTATTGGATTTTTCAAGTCAGTATTCACACAGCAGTTTCTGCTATTTCATGTATTCCCCTTACATAGTCACTGGTGTGCATACCTTATCTCCCCATAGTGATGTTTTTTTAGGTTTTTGCACCCAGTTTGGACTTAGAATGGTGTTCCAAACGTTATTCCTATTTGTTAGTATTTTTTCGTTTGTGAACCCTCCCCAACCATACCTATTGCCAATCCATATCATACGCATAAATAGCCTGGGTCTCAGCTTCCCATACACGGTAGGTTTTTTAACTGCATGAGAGGACACACACAAGCTAGGGACCCCAACGTAGAGAAATACTTTGGCTTAGTGTTGGGGCTCTATTGCATTGATCAATTCAGTAGCTAAATGTCTCTTGATTCATATGTTCATGGCAGTAATGCAGATTCCATTTTTCACATATTCACTCTTGCATATAGCTATTGGATTTTTCAAGTCAGTATTCACACAGCAGTTTCTGCTATTTCATGTATTCCCCTTACATAGTCACTGGTGTGCATACCTTATCTCCCCATAAGCACACTGCATTGTCAGCTGCAATTCTGGTACACACTGCATTGTATGCCATTACACTATTAGGGTAAGTTCACACAGTGCGTTTTTCGCGGCGTTTTTGCGCAGTTTTCGGGTGCGTTTTTGCTCAGAAAACTGCATGACTTTGCTTCCCCAGCAAAGTCTATGAGTTTTCATTTTTGCTGTCTGCACACAGCGTTTTTTTTTCAGCTGCGTTTTTGTGGTGCCACAAAAACGCAGCATGTCAATTATTCCCGCGTTTTTCACTGCGCTTTTCATCCATTGAGTGCAATGGGATGTTAAAAGACGCAATGAGAAACGCAAATAGCTGCGTTTTGGTGCGTTTCTAAGACCAAAAACGCAGCTATAAACGCAGGAGGTGGGTAGTAAAGTGACGTGTACAGGAAGAGGATTCCTTCTGTCAGTAAACACAGAAGCGTGAATCCTCCCGGTACCGTCACCGCCGCTTCCACCTCCCGTCCTGGGCATGTATGCTGCCGTGCGGCGCCATGTCTGGGCGGGAGGTGGAAGCGGCTGCGAAATCAAAAGTGAACATAAGAAAAAAAAAAAGTTATACTCACCTGTCTGCAGACTGCCGGTGCCATGCCCGCTCCCAGCTCCTCTCACGGTATCGCCGCTCCGGGTGCGTGCAGTCTCCCCGGGCAGTACGATAGATGCAGGACCTGGCGATGGATCACCTGATGCAGTCACCTGACGCATCAGGTGATCGTAAGTATCGCGGTGACGCGGGCGCCCGGCCGGCTTCACCTATCTGCGGATGCGTCAGGAGACTTCATCCCTGACTACCGGCAGCTGCTGCAGCGATCGGACGGGATCAGACTCCGCTCCAGGAGCTGCCGGTAATCACCACATAAGTGAGTATTTTTTTTTCCCTCTTTTGCACCGATGCATCTGCTGATTGTATAAACGGCTTTTATACAATCAGCTGATATGTGATGTGATTCAGGCACTTGATCCTGACACATCATCTGATCGCTTTGCCTTCCAGCAAACCGATCAGATGATATTGGATCCGGATTGGACGGCGCGGGACCCTTGACCCAGGATTACTGCGGAGGGGGGTTCTTTATTTCAATAAAGATGGAGTCACTAATTGTGTTGTGTTTTATTTCTAATAAAAATATTTTTCTGTGTGTTGTGTTTTTTTTTTATCTTTACTAGAAATTCATGGTGGCCATGTCTAATATTGGTGTGACACCATGAATTTCGGGCTTAGGGCCAGCTATACAGCTAGCCCTAACCCCATTATTACCCAGCGAGCCACCCGGCATCAGGGCAGCTGGAAGAGTTGGATACAGCGCCAGAAGATGGCGCTTCTATGAAAGCGCCATTTTCTGGGGTGGCTGCGGGACTGCAATTCACAGCAGGGGTGCCGCATGGGCACCCTGCACTGTGGATTCCAATCCCCAGCTGCCTAGTTGTACCCGGCTGGACTCCAAAATTGGGCGAAGCTCACGTCATTTTTTTTTTAAAATTATTTCATGAAATTCATGAAATAATTAAAAAAAAAAAGGGCTTCCCTATATTTTTGGTTCCCAGCCGGGTACAAATAGGCAGCTGGGGGTTGGGGGCAGCACGTACCTGCCTGCTGTACCCGGCTAGCATACAAAAATATGGCGAAGCCCACGTCATTTTTTTTGTTTGGGGGGGGCAAAGAAATCCTGCATACAGTCCTGGAAGGAGGATGCTGAGCCTTGTAGTTCGACAGCTGCTGTCTGCTCTCCTGCATACACTATTGGATGGAGGATGCTGAGCCTTGTAGTTCGACAGCTGCTGTCTGCTCTCCTGCATACACTATTGGATGGAGGATGCTGAGCCTTGTAGGTCTGCTCCCCCTGACTCTCCCTCAAGCATACAGTTCTGGATGGAGCATGCTGAGCCTTGTAGTTCTGCAGCTGCTGTCTGCTCTCCTGCATACACTATTGGATGGAGCATGCTGAGTCTTGTAGTTCTGCAGCTGTCTGCTCTTCTGCATACACTAGTGGAGAATGAAGAACACATTGAAGAAGGAAATGACATCAGACCTTTTTTTTTGTTCACTGATAAAAAACGCATAAAGACGCAGTGAGCAAAAACGCAGTAAAACGCAGCAAAAAAATGCACCAAATCGCGGCAAAACGCGTGCGTTTTTTTGCCGCGGGTGCGTTTTTGTGCGTTTTTTGCCGCAAAAAACGCACAAAAACGCAGCGTCAAAAAAACGCAGTGTGTGAACCTAGCCTTAGTATGCCAGTACACTATTATTATTAGTGCTCCCAAGTCACTCTATCCACGGCAATTTTGCTGCCCTACTTGTTTGCACATTATCTCTCCCCCCTTTTTTACACTGTGTGTGGTTTTTATTATATATTGTATCTATACAATATATAAAGCTGTACTTTTAAAACTACTATTTGGAATATGACTCCATTCTTCTTGATTATTTACATCCAAAGCTTACAGAATTTGAGAGTAAACTACTTCAGTCAAAATGTTATGGGGAGTGGAGACTCAAACCAGATTTTTTTTTCAGCAGATCACTACCAGATTGGGAATTCAAGACATATACACACACATGGTCAAAATTGTTGTTACCCATCGTTTAATGAAAGAAAAAAAGCCACAATGGTCACAGAAATAACTTGAATCTGACAAAAGTAATAATAAATAAAAAAATCTACGAAAATGAACAAATGAAAGTCAGATTGCTTTTCAACCATGCTTCCATAGAATTTTTAAAAAAATAAAATTGATGAAAAAGGCCTGGACAGAAATGATGATCCCCCTGAAAATAATGTGACAAAAGGGACATGCTAAATCAAGGTGTGTCCACTAATTAGCATCACAGGTGCCTACAATCTTGTAATCAGTCAGTGGGCCTGTATATAGGGCTAAATATACTCACTGTGCTATTTAGTGACATGGTGTGTATTACACTCAACATGGACCAGTGGAAGCGAAAGAAAGAGTTGTCTCAGGAGATTAGAAAGAAAATGATAGACAAGCATGTTAAAAGGTAAAGGTTAGAAGACCACCTCCAAGCAGCTTGATGTTCCTATGACTACAGTTGCACATATTATTCAGAAATTTAAGATCCATGGGACTGTAGCTAATCTCCCTGGACGTGGCTGCAGGAGGAAAATTGATGACAAATCAAAGAGACGGATAATACAAATAGTAACAAAAGAGCCCAGAAAAACTTCTAAAGAGATTAAAGGTGAACTTCAAGCTCAAGGAACATCAGTGTCAGATCGCACCATCTGTTGTTGTTTGAGCCAAAGTGGACTTCATGGGAGACGACCAAGGAGGACACCATTGTTGAAAATAAAAATCATAAAAAAAGCCAGACTGGAATTTGCCAAACTACATGTTGACAAGCCACAAATCTTCTGGTAAAATGTCCTATGGACAGATGAGACAAAAATGGAACTTTTTGGCAAGACACTTCAGCTCTATGTTCACAGACGGAAAAATGAAGCATATCATGAAAAGAGCACTGTCCCTACTGTGAAATATGGAGGAGGCTCTATTACTCTATTATGTTCTGGGGCTGCTGTGCAGCATCTGGCACAGATTGTCTTGAATCTGTGCAGGAAACAATGAAATCTCGAGACTATCAAAGGATTCCAGAGAGAAATGTGCTGCCCAGTGTCAGAAAGCTTGGTGTCAATCTCATGTCATGGGTCTTAAACAGGATAATGACCCAAAACACACAGCTAAAAAAACACCCAAGAATGGCTAAAAGGAAAACATGGAACTAATCTGAAGTGGCCTTCTAAGAGCCCTGACCTAAGTCCTATTGAGCATCTTTGGAAAGAGCTGAAACATGCTTTCCAAAAAGGAAACGCAACCTTCAAACACGAGACATCTGGAGCAGTTTGCTCTTGTGGGGTGGTCCAAAATACCTGTTGAGATGTGGAGAAGTCTCATTGACAGTTACAGGAATCGTTTGATTGAATCGCAGTGATTGCCTCAAATGGTTGTGCAACAAAATATTAGGTTAAGGGTACCATCTTTTCTGTTCATGCCTATTTCATGAGTTATTTTTTTAAAAATTCTGTGAAAGCATGGTTAAAAAGCAATGTCTGACTTTCATTTGCTCATTTTCATAGATTTTTTTTATTCATCATTACTTTTGTCAGATTCAAGTTATTTCTGAGACCATTGTGGGTTTTTCTTTCATTAAACGAGGCGTACCAACAATTTTGACCACGTGTGTATATCAAAGAGACCAAAAACAATGTTAAGTTTTTGCTCACTTCAAAAGATCAAAGAAATATTGGTGTATCTTTTTCCTCCACCCCCCTTATCATGAAGGACTGGAAGAAAATCAGGTAGAAACAAGCAAAAACAATACCATCCTTCCATTCTGGTCCAAGAGGTCTTGGTATCTTTTCACGTTGTACAGCTCTCAAGAGGCATAGTTTGGAATATCCAAATTTCTCCTCTCCTAAAGCTCCATCTGCAAGCTTTGTTTCCGTGGCCATAAGATCGGCTACAGTTGAACTGTGCTCCAGGGTTTGGAAAATTTAACACCTGGGGTAATCACCAGCAGGCATCTGGATTTGCTAGTGCTCATCCTCCATTTTCATCAGTACAAATTTGATAAGTGTCTCACTAAAAACATTAAATGCTCATTTCCCACCTATGAATGCTAAGTGGCTAAACAAAATTTCATGTCAACCCGATACGTACTTTCTTCAGAGGAGAATCTCAGATCTACCTTTCATATGACTGTTCCTGCTTTGCCCTTATCTCCTGTTCAACTTGTCTCCACTATTTGATCCAGCAGAACAAGATTCCATCACACACTTGGCATTCAAAAGATTTTTAAGTGGTAATAATGACATCTGTTAAAAAAATTTACGAAATTGAAGATCTATTTTCCAGTGAAGCCTATTCAAGAGGCTTAGATTAATGGCGGGTTTCCTACGCAAGATTAATTCATCAGCTAGTAGCAATCAAGATATATGTATTACAATCTTCTACCCTAACCCTGCCTCAGATGAGCAGGCTAGGCAAAGACTAAGGACAAATCAGTCCGAAACATGTCTGCTGACCAGGTGCCCGACGAGGATTTTTCTGCGCATTGAATGCTTTGATTTTATTTTATATTTCATAATAAACACACGTTTTTAGAAGGTTGGTGCTGGAGGATCGTTTTTTTGTCAATAAGTCAAAGTGGTGAGCAATCTTCGGGACTGGAGAGCGAAAATAAGTTTTTTGTATTTCCACACTTTTTAGATGTTACAAGAATAATTCTGATCTATCTTCAACAAACCTTATGTTTCAGAAACACTGAAAACCTGTTTCTGCAGTTCAAAGGTCCTAATAAAGGAAATAAAGCTTGTAATCATCTTTGTCTTACTGGCGAAGAGAAGATATTGCACGTTGTTATCTTCTGGCTGGTCAAGATGCTCCTATTTCAATCAGTGCACACATTACTACCTCAGTTTCTTGGGCCCAGAAAGCACATATTTCATTAGATCAGATCTGCAAAGCAGCTTAATTTGTTGTCAAGTTCTACTGTAGGCTGGACCTACTGTCTTCTGATGGTTTAGCCTCTGGCAAAGGAACTCTGCAGCAAATATTGTCTAGTTAGTCCATTCCTTCTTCAGTACTATTTACTGTAAATCCCATTGTGTGCTACCATATGATTTCCAGAAAATAATAATATTTATCTATAATTTTGTCTTCCTGGCAACCATATAAGGAGCACAGCTAACCCAACCGTAAAATACATTTTTTTTTTGCTGCTTTCAATATAAAGGATGGTTTCTTTGATATTCTTTAGACTCTTTTACAGACATGAGAAAAGTGCACCCTAGGTTTGGCTGTTCCTTTCTTGCCCATTAGGACATTCAAGGATCTGTAAACATGGGTCTGTGGGTCACATCACAAAGCTGCCCCTCTTCCTGATGTCTCAGTTTCACCACCCAGGATGCAGATATGGATGCACTGAATGGTGGAGGAGGCCTCTTCCATTATTCAACTTTTGCAAATATTTGTGATAAAGTCATTAGATTGCATCGGTGGTACACAACCTCACTCCACACAGAGCAGAGCATCAGGGGAATGGGCCTAGGTATTTTCTACATCAGTTGTTGGGGAAAATAGTGGGGGCAAAATAATGTGTGTGGGGCTGTGGGGTCCATCATACTGCATGGGGTCCATCCTACTATGTGTATGGGAGCATCAGACTATGTGTGGGATGTTGTAGAGCAGGGGCGGGGAACCTCCAGCCCGTGGGCCGTTTGCGGCCCGTAATGACTTTCTGCGGCTCTCGAGCACATTCACGGGGACCGCAGTGCTTGGGCTGCAGTCATGCTTTTGATATTTGCCAGCCCTTTAAATCCCACTGCATGATGTGAGGATGCACACGCATCCAGCATGCACATATTATGAGGTCCTCATGCTGGCCTGTGCCAGCGTGATCAGGGTTTACCTTGTGGGCAGGGTAAGCAGCGCAACATGCACTGTGCTGTCGTCTCACAGAAGAAGAGCAGCGAAAAAAATGTTGCCCCAGGCTGGTGCATATGGTAGCCTGGGGCGACATTTTTTTTGCCACATGAAGAATCTAAGAAAGTGAAGGCTATTGTGCCATTTTACTTTGTCACCTGATGAGCCCCAGAACACGAAAGGGGGAAATGCGTCGAGCGAGTTTGGGATGAGCAAGTTTTGGGATATTTCCTGTTAAATGACTCTAGGATATTTGGCCATTATCGAGTGCCCACCTTAATAAGGAAAACACCATGGAGATGCGGCTTTGAAAGTTCCTATGAGATAAGTGATTACAACGTTTATTCCTATGGTTTTGAATGTTAAAATGACATATTAAGTTCATACCATATTTCCATAGGGAGTCTAGGAACAAATGGAGGGATAGCCGTTGTGGAACGCGGGCACCATTTGAACCCTAGGGTGCGTGTGACTTAAATGTCATATCTCCATTCCCAGCTAGTGGTCAGTTACCCCTGAGGGACATTTAGATTGCCCACTAATTCTTGTCATGATGTTCAAACCCCATGAAAGGATTTGAATTATTCAATTGGTCAATTAGTCAATTGGTGTGCAATACTGTTGTTGTGTGGGATATAATGGTGTTTTGAATTTTAATAGTTGTTAATAAAAATTAGTCTTTTAATTATAGTGATAAGGTAGAATCTGCCAAAAACAATTTACTGCCTAGTGTTCATCCCTGTGATCATTATGCGACTGTAGTGTTCTGCATACCTTGTGCTGTGGGGGCTTCATACTGCTTATAACATAGACAAAAAGGAACAAAATATGGTCTTGAATAATTGCTACATGTAAGAACACATTAAAATAAGCAATACTGTAACATGTAGAAGTAGTAGCAGTTAGTCAATAGACTCATCCCTGCTCAATATTAAAAGGGGTTATCCGGCTTATTTTGCCTTTTTTGTCATTTCACTATTGGGCTACATTGAGGTAGGTAAGTAGATAGTGACTACCTACCTGCCCTACTGTCAGCCTCTCTCCCCCAGCTCAGAGTGGTCATGTGACCGCTCCTGCCGTGATTTTGCTGCTTTCTGTGACGTCACATTGATAGGGACAGGAGCTTGTTGACGGGCATCACAGCCGATGACCTGTTGCCGCCATGCTGGCAGAATACAATGCGTGGAGTACCCGCCCACCTTTCCCCATACACCCCCACACATTCTGTTGTGCAGTGGTCTCAAAGATGCTGCCAGTATGCTCCATGCGTGCGTCCCCTGATGCTGCTTGCGGCGCGCAGGCCCATGGCCCCCTTGCTGATCGATGCCTGTGCTGGGGCCGAACAGTCAGTGTTTTATATCAGAGGACAGATTCCCGGGCACTGAGCAGGACTGAGCTCTGTATGCAGCTACTGCAATGATCAGCCGCCGGCCAAATAAGGGCCAGCAGCTAATCACTCGAGAAGCTGCATAGAGAGCTCGTTCCTGCGCAGCACCCAGGAGTCTGTACTCTGATATAAAGAACAGCGTTCATCAAGGGGGCTGCGGCCGCAAGAAGCAAACAGGCCACCGAGTGAATGAGGACAGGTGAGAAGGATTTGTCTTTAGTTTTTTTTGCGTATGTAAAGAAAGGCACAATATGAGACACTACTACAGGATGGAGCATTACTACAAGAAGAGGACTCCAAGGGGACATTACTATAGGATGAGCAGAAGGATGGGGCACAATACTATAGGATGGGCACAATACTATAGGATGAGCAGAAGGATGGGGCACAATACTATAGGATGGGCACATTTATTACAAGATGGGCACAAGGATGGGGCACATTATTACATTATATGTGGCCATATTGTACTCTGCTAGCTACTGACTGCCAATGAGCATGCAGAGGGCCAGGCTGGACCGTGAGGTCGGGCGGTGCCAGCTCTGACTGTGAGGAAGATTTCATGTTTCGTTGAGCTGCAGGTAAATAAAGTGACTGCAGAGAATAAAGGGATCATTCAAGAGGAACAAAAGTCCGAAACAAAAAATAATGTAGGGGTGTTTTATATGACAATACAGCACAGATTAGCTTAGAAAATGTTTAGAGATTGTCGGAAAACTCCTTTAAGTTCTAAAATTAATATATGATATTAATAATGAGCTGATTTAAACTTGGCCCTCCACAACCGCTATGGTTTATCATGTGGCCCCTTCAGAAAATTAAATTGCAAACCCCTGCTGTATGGACTTAATTGTTCAAATTAATTAGATTATTTTATTACTATTAATGTGTCTTTTATCGTTTGTGCGCATGTGTAGGGGGTCAAGCTAGTTAACTCATTATATTCTGCCTACAGACACTAGGAAAAGAAAATTACTGGTAGGTAAATCTTATTCCTTCTATGATTCACAAGGCTTATAAGTATAACTGATGGCTTAAAATCATGAGTTTTCAATTGTACAATTGTATTGTAGGTTAAAACTGCATATTGAGCAACATAGGATTATCAGTTTGTTTTAAAATGTATTCTATAAAGGAGAATACATGATGGTTTGTCACTTGTGACATTTTTAATCCTTGGGTGAGGCATATATTTCTATATATATATATATATATATATATATATATATATATATACATTTAGATATGACATGGGAATGCAAGTGAAATGTTGACAGTAAAAGGTGGTGCTAATAAATTTATAGGTGAACATTCTAGACCCAGGTATATATTTTGTAACTATGCAGTAGTCCCTCATCATTCAGCAGTATCATAAATACGATATCTACACCTGCACACTATACTTCAAAAAGACAAAGGTAAAATGTTAATACAAAATATTATTATACTATTATATACAGTGTGTCCACCCATATCCTGTCCACCGCCATTAACTTGAGAACATGACCCGCTGCCATTGGGAGATTGTGCGCCGTGATACGATGCCACTCGCATCACGGCGCACCAGGACCTTTGATGACATCATACTCACGTGACCAGTTTGTAGCCAATGAGGTAATACAACACTCACATGTGCCTGGTCACATGGGTATGACGTCACGGCAGGTCCTTTTAGCCAGAGGTGCTTACTGGGGGGGGAACAGCAATGATCGGACGGATGCGGAAGCAGGAGCGCTGGGAGGCAGATTCTCCAGGACGCGTCACGGCACCTGTAAGTATGATCAGAATGTTTTTTTAATAACGTGCTTTTTTTTTTTTTTTTTAACAGCCCCTGGACCCGAACTGTAACACGAACTGTAACACGAACGTCCCAGAAAGCTCGTGTTCGGGGTCATGTACACGAACAACTTTACAGTTCGGGTTCGCTCATCCCTACTCATCATTAGTCCAGTAAATAAAAAGGAAAAGCACACACAAAAATACTTTATTGAAATAAACAGTCCCCAACACTTTCCCTCTTTCACAATTTAACAGGTCTGATATAAAAGTAGTCCACAAATGGAAACTTGAAAAAACCATACACACAGAGAAATAAAGCAAAGACACTTAAGTATAAAGAAAACAACAAATCCACACAAAAATAGTTTACTTTACAAAGCACTCCCCACTTTTTTCCCTGCTTCACAAATTTATTTAAAAAAAAACAAAACAACCCATCATGCAGCTGTGGAGCCCCTGAGGTGTCAGGTGCCACAGGGTATTGCATGTAACCCCGGGATTCCTGGAAGACCAGTGCCGGTAAACACCATTCAAACACACACATCCACACCCTTTTCCCCAGACTGGGTAACATGCTAGAGACGGGTCTAATGGATGGCCACCTATTGGTCAGGACTCATCCAATCCGCTAGTCAGACACCTGGGAGGAGGAGGGGCTAGTCAGTGAGCTGACGGGAGGCAGACATCTTGGCAGACATTCAGTCGGAAGACGTTCAGTCAGTAAGACAGTCTGTGAATGGTCAGTTCAGAAGTCAATGCTCGGACAAAGTGACTTATTGGGCTAAAGGAGTACAGTCGCCAGGGAGAGTACAGTGTGAGTACTCACGGGAGCGAGCACCGGTGGGGTGCAGAGCCCTAGTTCAGGAAGACGCTTCAAACTCACCTGATAAATCTGCCTGGTGAGGGAATCATCATGGTTCCTCACCAACGTTAGTGTCCGGGGTACAGCAGCAAAGAGCGAACCCGGAAACGGGGACAGAGGTCCGACCCAAGAGAGGTTCAAGCTGCCTTCCATACGGGCCAAGACTGTGACAACAGCAGGGGGCCCCAAAATGCTTCGCGCCATGGGAACCCACCAACTACAGACGGGTGCAAGGAACTAAAGCTCACCAGGTCACTACACCGGCACTGGGACCAAGGGAATACCGAATCACCTGAGGCCCAGATTGGTAGAAACCAGCACCAACCGGCTTGCAGCTACTCCGAACCAGTGAGTAAAGCACAAGTTAAACCGCAACCCTTATGTTGTCTGAATTCTTCCTACACCTCTGTATCACAATACTACAACCATCATCGTCCTCCCCTGGGTTCTAGCTCTACTTGTGGATAGCCATAACATCTAAGCTACAAAATTACACCAGCCCCAGTAGTGAGAGACTTTGCAGCGGCGGCTTTCCCCACATAGCCGCATACCGCAAGTGGCGTCATGAAAAAACATTTTATTTTAATTTTTCCCTTTCATTTTTCCCCTTTTTTTTCAGTAAATAATTTTATTAAGTTTAAGGCAAAGTGAACAAAGTATCGCTCATACCACATATAAGATGTAAATGTACATCGGTTAAAGTTAATTCAAACATGTGGATCAGGCAAATAGCACTGTATTGTGAATACTTTTACCAAGTGTGACGTTGCACCTTGCAACATAGGGGGTTACTCGCTCAGCATGAGGGCTTCAGGTAGACATAGGAGGCACAGTTTCTTAAGATCACAGCCTGCTTTATTCCACTTCATAAAGCACCGCGCTGGTACGGACATCACATGGCATGTACAGGCAGGAAAACAGGTACATTCCCAAACCTCAGCCCTTCAGGTTATGTTCAGTCCACAAGTCGCTGCAGAGCCTTCTCAGATGCTGTTTCCTTACCTCCACCCATCAATACACCCAGCTACTTCCTCCAGCACAGGAACTTCAGTGCAGGGCCCTGAGTGTGTCCAGAGGCCTGACTTTCATTCCTGGGACCACACCCCGAGGTGGAGATATGGTGAACAGCCGTCCCACCTATCTCATTAGCTGTCCACAACAGAGCCGGCCCAGGTAACACACCTTAACCCTCTCAGCATAGTACCAGTGATTATATCACATATCCTCCCCCTCTGCCCAAAGCCGGAGGGTTTTCGCACCTTGACATAGCGGACAAGAGCACCCGCTCCGTCCGCCCCGGACTACAGCCATAGACGTACCGTCCGTCACAGTCACCGGACCCTCCCCAGCGAACTCTCTCATACGCCCCCTGGTCAGTCCCAGCTCTCCAAGGCTGCCACCCACGGTCAGTGTAGGAGAGAGTCTCTCTCCCAGTCGATACTACCGTTCTGTCTAACCCTGAGCTATCCCGACCACTAGAGGGGTCACTATCGAGGGGCCTCAGCGGTGAACTGCCAGAAGAGGCGCCATATCCAGGCCCTCCGCAGGGTCTGTGTATAAATCTATCGTGGGCTCTTCTACCCGAGCATCGTCGTCTGTTTCTCGGATTGTGCACTCTCTTGTCAACGACATTGGCTAACGACCCATCGCTACTTTCATTCAGTCCTTTGGATTGTGTCTCACAGGACTGAGACCGTTCAGAGTCTGTGCTATAGCCCGATGAATACCTGGGTCCTCTATGACCCTGGCTCCTTTTACCATTGGACTTGCTTTTGCCCTCTGAAGCAACACGTTCATCGAGCGGGCCACCTTTCTCTTCGGGGCCATAGCCCCTATATGGTCGCCAAACTACACCAACTTGGCGAAGTTGGTTTGCAATCTTCCGTCTTTCTCGATTCAATTGTTTTAACTCTTCCAGGTATCCCAAACGGTATTCTAGGAGGGCTCGTAGATCTTCAACACATCCAGTTGTGCCCACAATGGTACATGGAACCATACCGACTTCACAGGGCCTCCTGGCTTCGTTATGAATATCAATTCTTAATGTCGTCACACCGGTCTTATCAACCATCTCCTGCATGGCTCTTCCATGTCGTCCAATAAGCCTCATAACCATCTCTTTGGGCACTTGAATGATCTCTTCCACAAACTCCAATAACCGGCGAGCTGTCTTCACCGCTTCTGCAGTTGTCCCATAGATACGAAATGTTCCACTGTCTTTATCTAAATGCACAGCTGTGACACCTGGAACCTTCCTGGCTTCCTTAATATTATTTCTTAGTGCTCTCAATGCCAGTCCAATTAATGCTTTCTTCACAACCACCACTTCTTGAAAGCCTGCGGTCAGCTGCGCCAAGCGTCTGGTGTCTTCATCCTTCTTTGCAGTGATGAGCCACTTCGTACGAAGACACCGTAGGTGCATGTCACTCAGGATTGCCACTCGCTTCTTTGTGGCATCACTGAAAGAGCACACCACCAACTGATTAGTCTCTGCGGCAAAGTACACTTTACAGGCCCCTACTGCCTTCTGGAATCTCTCATGCACCTTCTCACTGGCACAGGCTTCTCTTAAGTCTTCCGGCACGTCTATCCGGTACTTGAAGACTGGTCTGCTTCCTTCAGTGTCAAGGACACTAGACTGTTTCTCAGGTCTCTTGCCTTCCTCCATATTCTCCGCCAAAGGTTTCACCTGTTGAGTTACACACGCCTCGGGTTCCGCCCCGGCCTCAGAGCCTTCGGGTTTCAGGCTCTTAGCTGAGCCAATCTTCTTGTCTGCGATCTTGGTCTTACCCACTGAGTCAGTCAGGCTCTCAGCTTCTGATGAGACCTCACGTCCAGACTTCACCTCTTCCTCAGAGGCTCTTTCCGCTTTTACAGCACCTGCTGTGTCTTGGGACTTCACTGCATTCCCTCCAACTTCCACTTGGGTCTCTGCAGTGTCACCCTCTGCCTTCTCTTGGGAGTTTACAGCATCGCCTTCTACCAGGGTGTTACGCCCTTCAGCACGGCACTCTGTTCTTCTTAGAACCTTGGCCCCATTTTCAACATTCATCACTTCACCACTGGGTAGCTTACCGGTCTGCTCACCATGACCTTTGTGGATTTGTACTCCACCAACACTGCCCTGGATTCCTTCTCCTATATTATTCTGTAGGATGTCATCTCGTACAGCGCTATCATCCAACAGACCTCCAGCTTCATGCATGGAAATTATAGGAGACACCGCCATTACTACTTTGGTCGGTTCCTTCCCTGCAATTTCACCCTGCTGATTTTTGTCGTGACAATGTGTCAGTTCAGTCTTTGATTCCTCTTTCTTTTGTAGGATATCACTGTCAGACTCTACCGTAGCAGTTGCTACTGGCAACGTGTTTTCATTACCCAGGTATTTCACTTTCTCTGCACCCTCAGGCGACATACACTGTGCCACCTCTCGGCGCTTATTACGTCTTCGGCGTCGGGAGGAAGTTTTCCCCTTCTCACACTTCTGTACCTCACTGTACTTGCTTGTCACCTTTCTGGAGTCAGTGTCTTTACTGGAGTCATCGTCACTCCCCCTGGTGTCCTGGACTAACACGTCCCCACTTAACCAGATGTCGGCCCCCTTTTCTGGAGCTACTATAACTGTAGTGGTCACACTGTCACTTCCTTTTGGAGACGTCATGGTCACCCCTAACTCTTGACAGTCCTTATGTGGAGGTACCATCTCCTCATTGCACCCCAATATCCCACAGGGAATCTGTATAACCTCATACGGAAAAGAGGCTTTCTTAGGCGAGGGCCGACTCATTCCATTGCAATCGGTCCCGGCCTCTGTCTTCCATAAATCCTGAAAGAGCTCAAAGTCCCGTCCTATGATAACTGGATATAACAGATCTGGCGCTACACCCACATCAGGGCGTCCCAAACGTTTGGCCGTTTGAATCATCACCCTGGCCAGAGGATATACTTTAGTGGTCCCATGCACACAACTTCCTTCTATCGTCCTACCCACCATCACATGGAGATCAGGCATGGGTCTAACTAAGGTCAACCGGCTCCCCGGGTCTAACAGACCAGACACACGTAGCCCATTCAAGTCCACGGAGCACTTCTGTGGCCTCATACTGGATGGATAGCCTATACCGCAGGTAGGACATATGTAAGGCGAACCCCATTGCCCCTTGCTATAGTCTACCTGTTTGGCTTGTAAATGCTCCACCCCCATGTGGGTCACCATCGCTTTCTGAGGCTCCGCCCCCTGTTGGGTAACTACCCCGTTCCGGGACTCCGCCCCCTTTTGGGAAACCACCCCTTTTTGGGACTCCGCCCCCTTTTGGGCAACCACCCCTTTTTGGGACTCCGCCCCCTTTTGGGCAACCACCCCTTTTTGGGACTCCGCCCCCTTTTGGGCAACCACCTCGTTCTGGGACTCCGCCCCCTTTTGGGCAACCACCCCTTTTTGGGACTCCACCCCCTTTTGGGCAACCACCCCTTTTTGGGACTCCGCCCCCTTTTGGGCAACCACCCCTTTTTGGGACTCCGCCCCCTTTTGGGGTTTCCATGCAACGTCCTTAGCCCCCAGTTCACACCGTTCGCCCTTATCTCCCTGGGCACCCAGTGTCCATACCGGCCCCCGAAGGGAACGCTCAAACTGGTCCATGGCTGCCACATCGCTGCACACTGACAGCTCCTGCTGTCCCTGCACCAGGAACTGGTACAGCTCCTCCACAACGTCTGCAGGGACCATTCCCTCTTTTTGGCTTTTAGCCCCCACTGCTGTCACTGGACCTCCAGGCACATGCTGTTGGTGCTGCTGGCTCTGCAGCAGCTGGTTCAGGAGCTCCTCCATGCTGCAATGAAAAGAGGAACAGGAGGGGCGCTCCAATGGGTAATACCCGGTGGTCAAAGACAGGGGGGGGGGTTAGAGAACCACTAACCTTTCCGGGTTGTACTGCCCGTACAACCAGGATCTCCAGCCTGTGGTGTATCACTGCTCACCAAGCAGGGCCTTGCAATTCCGGCTGGCCTGGAACCTCCAGTCGCTGGACTCTCGCCACTGCAGCACGGGTCCCCAACGACCTGCTGATTCACCACCAGGTGCTTGAGAGCGCTGTCCCTGTTCGTGGACCCGCCGATCCACCGCAAACCGCGTCAAAAAATTTTCGTAGACCCGCCGATCCACCGCAAGCAGTCCGTATCCACAGAAATATGTCCTAGGCCTTTGCCCCTAGCAACCAGGCTGCGTTGCCCCTAGCAACCAGACCGCATGCCCGCATTCGAGACACCATATGTGACGTTGCACCTTGCAACATAGGGGGTTACTCGCTCAGCATGAGGGCTTCAGGTAGACATAGGAGGCACAGTTTCTTAAGATCACAGCCTGCTTTATTCCACTTCATAAAGCACCGCGCTGGTACGGACATCACATGGCATGTACAGGCAGGAAAACAGGTACATTCCCAAACCTCAGCCCTTCAGGTTATGTTCAGTCCACAAGTCGCTGCAGAGCCTTCTCAGATGCTGTTTCCTTACCTCCACCCATCAATACACCCAGCTACTTCCTCCAGCACAGGAACTTCAGTGCAGGGCCCTGAGTGTGTCCAGAGGCCTGACTTTCATTCCTGGGACCACACCCCGAGGTGGAGATATGGTGAACAGCCGTCCCACCTATCTCATTAGCTGTCCACAACAGAGCCGGCCCAGGTAACACACCTTAACCCTCTCAGCATAGTACCAGTGATTATATCACACAAGATAGGAATGGTAAAATAAGAAAAGAAAACAGAAAAAACAGAGAAAGCAAATCAATTCAGATTATACCGTGTCATGGTAAGACTTCTCAAAACAATATTATGGAAACTATTTAACTATAAAGACTGAATGAAGATCAGAAAGAGAGAAGAAGGAAGAAAGAGATAGGTATAGGAAAGAGAAGAAGGTATGAGGGGGGGGGGAAATAGATAGATAGATAGATAGGAGTAAGTCGGGCATCCAGAGAGCTCATACGCACAAATATACGAATCTTCATAAAGATTACAAATATCAGATAAAGGAACCTGGGGGATAAACGACCACAGTATAGCCCCTTATCTGTGCCAAGACGAATATTCCGGAGTCTCTCGGAAAATGAGCCAGGAGGTCCACGTGTCAGCATGTGCATCCCATTTGTCACTATCATCTGCCATCAGGGATTCCATACGCTCCAATCTATTCATCTCCTCCAAAAATTCCCTCATAGAGGGGGTTGTAGTTGTCTTCCAATGTCTTGGAATAATCATACGAGCAGCGATGAGAAAAAAACGCAAGATACCTCTTTTGGTCACAGAGAGAGATCCAGGAATTAGGGACAGTAAGGCTATTTGAGGAGTGGGGATTACTCGAATACCCGACAGTTGAAAGTACACTTCAAAAATTGAATCCCAGAATGACCTTATCAAGGAGCAATCCCACCATATATGTTTCATAGTACCAATTTCGACTCCGCATCTCCAGCAGGTATCTGGTACTGTGGGGAAGATCTTATGCAATACGTCAGGGCATCTGTACCAGCGTGTAAGAATTTTAAAATTTTTCTCCTGTGCACTACAAGAAATGGACATTTTATGAGACAGTGTAAAGATTTTGAGATGATCTTGTTCCGACAACGTAATCTGGAGCTCTCTTTGCCAGGGCTCCAGATACGTCGGGGTCCCTTTATACTGGGCTGTACATAAGAGGTTGTAGATCAATGCGATGGCATGCTGCGGCACGGCTTTTAATGAAATTAGGGTCTCAAAGTGTGTAGGTTTGGATAATAGAGCGTTTCCCGGGAATTTCTTTTTTAGAAATGTGGTCAATTGAGTATATTCCAGCCAGGATAATCTCCTCTCCGGGCATGACTCCTGCAAAGCCCCAAAAGACACCGTTCCAGATAATTTCCTAGCCACCTGTCCCAGTGTAGCTCCGTCTGCGGAGTCCCAACATAAGAAGGTAGATCTCTTCAACGCAGGGGGAAAGTCTAAATTATTAAAAAGTGGGCTCATACTCCCCGGTCTGTGGGATAAGTTTAATGTCTCCAGATGTCTGTCCCAGAAAAGCATGAGCGCCTGAGTCAGAGGTTGAAACCCCAAGACCGCCGGTCTCTGTTGAAGGGGGGCCCATAAAATCTGTGCCAAAGGGAACGGGGAGAGATGGGACTCAATGCCCACCCATTGTTTATTGAGATCGTTAAATCTCCAATCTAAGACCCTCTGGTAATATTTTTCGAAGTCAGGTAAACCAGCGTCTCCCCTGGATTTGGGTCTCACCAGTGTGGCGTATCGAATCCGCGGTCTCCCCGTCCCCCAGACAAATCTGCTACACGCCCTCTGGAGCTGTCTAAAATACTGTTTAGCAACTTTTACCGGGACTGTTTGGAATAAATAAAGGAACCTCGGGAGTATGTCCATCTTGAGGGCATTGATCCGGCCAAACCAGGAAAGTCGGCCCCGGTTATATCTATTAAGATCTGCAAGAGTTCTAGTAAGCAGTGGGGAGTAATTAGCCTTAAACAACTCATCCGGATTGGCTGAAACAAATATCCCAAGATACTTGATAGATTGGGTCTCCCACTTAAATGGGAAGGCGGATTTTAGTCTATTGACTTGTGTGGTAGGAAGAGTAATATTAAGGGCCTCTGTCTTTGAGTAGTTTACTTTGAAGTTAGAAACCATGCCAAAGTGTTGAAATTCCTGGATGAGAACTGGAAAGGCGATTTCCGGGTTTGTTAGATATAGAAGGAGGTCATCAGCGTATAAGGCAAGTTTATAATATTTCTGACCTATATCAAAGCCCTTTATATCGGGGGAGTTTTGAAGGGATATAGTCAAATGCTCCATGGCTATCACATATAGAAGGGGTGAAAGAGGGCACCCCTGTCTAGTGCCATTAGATATTTGCAGGGGAGAAGATAGAGTATTATTGGCTCGAACTCGTGCAGAGGGCTTATGATACAGGGCAAAGATTCTCTCCAACATAGTTTGACCGATTCCCAGCTGTCTGAGGGATGAGTGTAGGAAGGTCCAGTTAAGACGATCGAATGCCTTATCGGCATCGATCGATAGAAGGCAGGCTGGAGTACCTTGTCTGTACATGTGGGAGGTCAAAAGTAGAGTTTTAATAGTGTTATCGCGCGCCTCTCTACCCCGGACAAACCCTGTTTGGTCAGTATGGATTGAGGCAGGCAACAGCGGGGACAACTGGTTAGCTATTAGTTTGGCGAAGATCTTGACATCTACCCCTATAAAGAGAGATAGGGCGGTAGTTGGAGCATAGCGATGGGTCCTTCCCAGGCTTGGGAATCACCATTATGGTAGCCGCAAGAGTTTGCGCGGCAAAGGGGCAAGCTGAGGATATAGCGTTAAAGGTCCTGGTCAGGAAGGGCGTCAGTTCCAAGGCGAATTGCTTATAGAAATTGGCCAGGAAGCCATCCGGACCAGGACTCCTACCATTGGCTAGACCCCTAATAACCTCAGTGACCACCTGTTCGCTAAAAGGGTCATCTAGCATGAGAGAGTCCACATGGTTCAGTGGGGGGAGAGGGGTACCATCGACATACTCGTCCACTTTCGCTTGGAAATTTGTTGGGGACATGTCCGCCACTGGGCCACCTAGGTTGTACAACCCGTCATAATAGTCTCGGAATACATCTGCAATTTCATGAGGTTTATATGCTGAATGGCCAGATGGTGATTTAATGGTGGGGATAAATGTAGAGGGCAGGCGAGGATTAAGAATCCTAGCCAGAGCTCTGCCTGGATTGTTAGAGAATTCGTACATAAATCTCCTACCTCTGTCTCGGTGACGGGCAGACGCTGCATCCAAGAGGGACCCCAGATCTAGTCTAGCCTTGAGCAAGTCTGTTAAAATCTGAGGGTCATGGGTCCGTTTATGGGCCTGTTCTAGGTGTTGGATGGAAGTCAGTAATCTATCTATTTCGCAAGCTCTATCCCTCTTGAGTCTGGTTCCCTGTTGAATAAAAGTCCTCCGGATCATCCCCTTCAGGGCCTCCTATTGGAGCGGTAAGGGTGTTGGGTCATTGGCGTGAAATTCGAAGAAGTCCGTGATGGTCTTCCTGATGGCTGACTGACATGTCTGATCTTTTAATAAGTGCAGGTTCAATGACCACACCCACTCCCCAGGGCGCAAGTCTGTCAAGAGGAAAGAAAGTGACACCGAAGCATGATCGGACCACACCATAGGGTCTATAGTACAGTCCAGGTCATGTGAGAGTAGGTGGTGGCTAATGAAAAAGAGGTCTATTCTACTGTACATATCATGGAAAGGAGAATAGAAAGTGTAGTCCCGTGTTTTAGGGTGTAGGGTACGCCAGATGTCAATAAGCCTCAAGTCCAGTAATTTATTCCTAAAACCCCGCAGTTTTACTGCAGGAACAGAGGACCTACCCGAGGAGGAGTCAACAGCTCGATCAAGGAAAAGATTGAAATCTCCTCCAAGAATCAAGGAGCCTTCAGCGAAGTCAGAGAGGGTGTTCAGGTACTTTTGGCAAGTCCTGGCCGGGTCCTGGTTGGGGAGATAGAAATTGGCAATGGTAAATAATTTGGTACAGATCTTAAGTTTGATAAAAATAAATTGCCCCTCTGGGTCGGACTTAACTGCTAAGACCTGGGCTGGGAGAGATTTATGTAGAGCGATGCTAACTCCCTTGGATTTTGCAACTGAATTGGTACTATGAAACCAGGAATTATAATACCTATGCTTAAATGTGGGAGTGTGGTCCGTTTTAAAATGAGTCTCCTGAAGCAATAGAATATGGATTCTTTTTTTATGCATGTTATAGAGGATCTTGGATCTCTTCTCTGGTACATTAAATCCTCTAACATTTAACGAGCATAGGTTGAGGTTCGCCATCTTAGAAGCCCTATCTTCTGGGCACCCGAGAGAAGAGTAGGGAGATGGAGAGGGAGAAGAAAGAAACTGAGATTAAAGGAAAGAAAGCAGAGAAAGTAGTAGAAGAAAAAAATAGAAGAAGAAATAGTAGAAGAAATCAGAATAATAAAGACTAGTATCAAAACCTGTCTTTACTTAGCCTCCTGAGTCCCAGCTCAGAAGGCAATTAAACTGAGAAAATACTCGTAACTAGTGTTCTAGGAACACACCCTAATGTGGGAGGTGACTGAAAACTATGTCGCCTGAAGGACGGCTGCTACACCACCTAACTAGTTAATACCGAAAAGGGGTAGAAGAAAAGGAAACCACAGATGGTCAGTCACCCAACCAAAATGAAAGTAACATATATAACAGCTAACAGCTCAAGTTCAATATAATTAATTACAGCAACAAGGTGAGGAATGCAGCAAGAGAGATAAACTCCCGTCTCCAGGCTCACAACTCGTGAGGCTTTTAGGAGAAGCATAGATACCCATGGGGGTTCAGGCGTCCCAACTCAGCATTGGAGCATGCCGGGAGGGGAGGCAGAGAATCCCAACATTATTAGAATTAGTGATGCCCAGGGGAGGGGGGGGCAGGAAAGGAGAGGAGGGGGGAGAAAAAAAAGAAAAAAAGCAAAAAAAAACCAGACGGACAAAGGGCAATATTGGTTAGGCATCAGAGTAGGCCATAACAGCCCTCATTCCTCCTTCAAACTACATGTATAACCCAGTAGTCCCGAGAGTTCAGGTCTCCGCCGATGAGGATCTCAGCGACTTCTGGGATCTTGGTCGCTGAGTACGGTGTTGATCAGGTGGGAAGGGACCTCCACGATGGACCATTCTCTGGGGTGGAGGTGTAGTATACGGCCAGTCCAGCAATTTTATCCCAGGGAGATCCAGAGCCGAAAGAAAATCTGGCAGGTCAGCCGGAGACCTCAAGATGATCAGGTTGGGACCTTTCCTGACTTGTAGTTGAAAAGGATAGCCCCAGGAATAAGCAATATTGTTGTTACGTAGAACCTCCAGCAGGGGCCTCAGGGCTCTCCTTTTTGCAAGTGTGGATCGGGAAAGATCCGCTAGAAGTTGGATGGGAGTTCCTTTAAAATCCAGGGTACCTTTATCTCTTGCTTTTCTCATAATATTCTCCTTGACCTGGAAGAAGTGTACCCTGCAAATAATGTCCCTTGGCCTCTCTGGGTCCGAGTTTCTAGGCCCCAGTGCACGGTGTGCTCTGTCCATCTCAATGCGTGTTTCAAGGGGACGTTCCAACAAGGAGTTAAACATCCTCTGCAGTGTAAAGGTCAGATCCTGTGGCCCGAGCAAACCACGAATGCGCACATTATTTCGCTTGTTGCGGTTTTCAGCATCTTCAATCATGTCAAACAAGAGGTGGATCTGTTGAGCCTGCTGATCTATAAGCTGTTGTTGTGAGCTTTGCTGAGAGTATAAATCCTGGGTGGACGATTCGAGGGCCCGCACGGAGTTAGTTAGTGATGACATATCCTCCTTCAAGGAGCGAATTTCAGTTTTACACATAGCCTCCAGGCGGGCAATGTATCCCTCCATATCCATTTTGGTTGGCATAGCATTGATTTGAAGCCTTAAAGCTGACATTTCTGAGCCTTGGTCTTCCCCATAGTGTTGCAAGGGAGTAGCTGTGTTCTCCCCTCCATGGCAGGGGAGGGCGAGCAAGCTCTGCTCCATAGCCTCTCCTGAGCCAGCTGCTGGGGTATTTGAGTGCTGTGGGGCAGGGGACGACCGCAGGGTACCTGGTGAGTTGGAGCAGCCAGGAAGAGAGGCAGGAGATCCTCTACTCTGTGAAGCCCCAGGGGGAGAAGCGCGCCCTGCAGCCAACTTCCCACTGCTCACCCCTCCCCCATCAGTCACCACAGGCCGGTCTCCGGTGTTTTCCCCAGGAGCCATCCATCCAGGAGCCTGCAATGCCGGGTCAGTCTGCAGCCTCTCACCGGGTTGCTGTGCAGAGCGGGCGGGGGAAGCAGGAGAACGCTCAGGCTGGGACAGCCGGGTCGCAGCAGCACGCGTCCCGGTCGCCATTACAGGCCTGGGAGGACGCTGGGCCTCAGTCAGGTATGGCACAATACCTTGCCCCCCACGGCTGGGAGTCCCTCTGGCAGGCGTCTGCGACCGGAGACCCGCTTTCCCTCTCATCTGACCCTGGTGCTCGCTCTTGATAGCTGGTGGGTGGTGGTGTTTGCAGCCGTTACTGAGGAGCTCCTACAGTGTGTCTTGCCGGCACCATGTCCAGGCCACTCCCCCCCCATTTTTCCCATTTTTTAAGCAACCCCCAGGGTCACGGAACTGGGCACCGGCCACCCGTGATACGACTCCGTGATACAAGGCCCAGAACCGAGTACCCCAAGGCCCTGGTGTGCATCATAGCTCTTCACTGATAGCTGTTTGGCCACACAGCAGGGTTCAGAGGCAAGGAGCTCCATTTGAGTTTTGGAGCACAGATTTTCCTAGAATAGTTTGCAGACTCCATTTTCAGTGCCCAAAGTGCCAGAAAACCTGAAACCCCCTGAAGTGACCACATTTTGGAAATGACATCCCTTTGGGAATTCAACTACGGGTGTAGTGACGATTTTGTCCCTGGAAAACACCCATGGAGTAAAAAGCTGTGAAGGTTTTAGAATTAAAAATTGGAAATAAGCCCTTGCAGTGGCCAGCATGTTGTAGTGCCCATACATTATGCCCAGATCATGCTTCTGGAGACACACACCCAATAATTTAAGCGGGTCTCCTCACTACAACAGTGCCAAGTATGTGGATGCCAATTGTGTTTTAGGCACATTGTAGTGCTAGGTTTTGTGCATCAAAAGGTGCACAAAACGGTCGTTGACCACTGTTTTGTGCACGGCTAAAAAGACATGTAAATAGATGGACCACAGGACAGATGAGAGTTCAAAGAGACTTCCTCTGCGCCATTACAATGAATTTTCAGTTGGGAATTTTGTCTGAATTACGGACTACCTCTCCCAGCCTCCCTGATGGATTTATTTATTACTATAACTACATATTTATAATTTTAGCAATTTCTGCTCAGTCCGGTCCTATGCAAGATAAATTTATATGATCCAGTAGTGTGTTGGAAACATGTATTAAACTATCATACTTTTACAGATGCCAGAATAAAAGAAATCCACTGTGCATAATATATTGTATTTATCCTCTATAACAAACACATTTATTGAATCTCCTTCTTGTTGGGCTAATTAATTCTTAAGAGGGCGGATTCTGCTTGTTGTAATACTTACACTAGGCACACAAACATATAAGGCTGCAACAGACTTAGGAATTCTTTTATTCTAGCCTTTACATTTCAGGCGAGTGTGTTATAAAGCAGTCTGATCTTGTGAGATCAAAGTGGTAGACTGAAAGCAGGGAAGTTATTAGAATATTGTGCCTTAGAATTATTTCTGATCTGTATTTCCCTGCCTGGACTGGAGGAATTCTTGCAATATATTAACTCTTTATTTACAGCTGCACCCATCTGATAATTCAGATGAATTCGTAATATTGGAAGCGAACCTGTGGATGCAAACACGTGACCATCATCACTTAAGAATTTATGTGTAAGGAATCGACGATCACAAATCGCATTATAGTGGTTTTAATATTTCAGTAAGGCAGTATTATTTCTATATTGTACTAAACTATCAGTAGTTTCAACTAGTAAAAGACTGATGATATTATAGGAGTTGTCAACTACTTAGCGAACTTCTTCTGAAATTCTGAATTTCCCAATATGAAATTAAAGTAACAGATAATTAGTGATTAGTGCTTTAGCCTTGCAGCGCTAGGGTTCCGGGTGCAAATCCCACCAAGAATAAAATCTGTACGTTATTCCTGTGTTTTTGTGGGTTCCCCCTGGGTACTTTGGTTTCCTCCCACTTCAAATAGGGAATTTAGATTGTGAGCCCCAATGGGGACAGTGATGATAATCTGTAAACTGCTGTGGAAATTAATGGCGCTAGATCAGTAAAATAAATACCATCACCTCTCAAACTAGCACCATTTTAGCTATGTTGGTGCAGGGGGTTCACGTGACATTGTTATACACAAAATAGAAATGGAAAGTGGTACTACCCACATTTTCATAGGTTTTGCTTTTTTTAGCCTCAGCCCCCTGATGAAGCCAGTCATGGTGAAACATGTCGGGGAGTCTATTAGCTGAAAGCTTTTAGGTAGGCAGTGTAGGGCTGTACCGACCTTAATTTATTATAGGACAGTTGTCCAGCTGGTGATAGTGTCTGGTCCGCGGCCCTCACCTGATTTAGTTAGTGGATTTAGTCGCCCTGCATGCTAGTTTTAACCTTGTCCCTTGATTTTGATTATAATAAAAGTTATTTTTTATACATCTAGAGACAGGGTAACTAGTTGCCCTTTGGGCAAATTGTGTTCGCATGACATTGTTATAGACAAAGTAGAAATGGAAAATGGCACTACCCACATTTTCATAGGCTTTGCTTCTTTTAGCATATATGTTCGGTAAAGGCAGGCGGGTGTTGTCCTTGATGCTTTGGAGGTCCACTACTGCAAAAAGTAGCAAATCTAGTAGAATACTTTACAAAACATATGAAATTAGAAGCAGTCCCCGTGGATATACAACAAACTTGTCACTTTTATAAAAAGTTAAGAACTAAAACAATGCTTAAAAAAAGTTGTGAAGAGGGAGTGGGTAGCATTCCAGATGATGGGACTTTTTTTTTCATATAGACCTGGAAACATAACCTTGGATGAAACTCGGATGTTCGAAGGAAATTTGAAAATTGCAGCTCATTAGTGGCCCGTGATTAGATACAGCACTACATGGCATAACAATGTCATGCAAGCCCAGAGATATCCTGTGCTGACATTTCTGAAATGGCATCAGTGCAGGAGGTGAGTATCTGATATTTTTATTTTACAAAGGAATACAGTATTTAAAAAAGGGATCTGCAAGAAGTAGGCAACTCCTTTAACAAGTCAGTTACCAGTGCATAGCGTAGACCATACTCTACGAGAGTAGGCCTAAATGGCATGAGTGCAAATCCAAACTCTTTATTTTCACATTTTGATTAAAATAATTGAATGACTTCATCCCACTCATCAACAGGCCACAATCCATTTGGCAGAACGTTGGAGGGGGAGTGTTTCCAGTCCCAAACTTTAACAGGAACTTCCCAGTTCTTGCCGTAATTAGCTTCTATATAAGCTACAGTTTCACATGGTACTTGGACCTTAAGTTCTAAAAATTCTGTCCAACAAAGTGTAAATTTCGGAAACAGGTATCTAAAAAATAAAGCAAACAATATATATATTAGAATAAAATATAACAGCCATTTATATTCTGTCATAAACATTTATATTTAAACATTGACCTAAATCAATTCCTAAATGTAAAAAAAGAATGACTAATGACTCTGGAATGTTACCAGCATTATTTTGTACAGGTAGTCTTGCTTTTATATAGCAGATCCTTGTTAAAATCTTTTAGATAAAGTAAAAAGGAGAGGAAAAAAAGACCACAAAAGGAGCACACAGTCTTGATATAGTGTTGATGGGGAGGAATCCAGATTTGGTTGCAAAGCATCAAATTGATCTAATCAGATCAGGCCTTATATCATTTCAAAATTGAGGGTCACTGTGGACTTTAGCGCATTAGGTACATGTAGTTCAGTCTGATCATAACAGCTGGACCTCTTACATGCCACTGTCATGTTTAAAAGGCTTTAAAATGGAGTCTATCCCCTACGATAGATATCTTCCAACCACACAATGTGATAGTGAGGTGCCTAAAGTTTAAATCATTCCTTTTCTCCAAATGTAATTAGCAAATAAAAAAAAAAACATGTTTAGTATTGCCATATGCTTAATTGCACAAACTAATACATCTCCAAGCCAAAAAAAAAAAAAAAGTATCAAAATTTTATAAGACTTTTTTTTCTTTTTTTGCCAGGAGGTGCACATTTGGTGCTGAAAGGTGAGGTCAATGAGTTTAAAGAGGTCACCTGAGGTCAGTTTACCTGCAGTCACAGGTGGTGGATCATGGGAACCTCCAGCTATGACCGCAACTGAGTAACGTCACCGTTCATTGCTGCAGCTCAGTCATTCTCTGCCTGAAGCCCACAGTATGCGGTCATGTTCTTTGCCCACACGCTGTACCTTCAATAATGTAGCAGAGCTGGAATCGTCGTGGGACCTCGTGTGGATTAGATCAGAACTGGGTATGTTTGGGGTTAATAAAGGAGAGAAAGAGTGTGTTTTTTGTATTTTATTTCAAATAAAGGATTTTTTTCTGTGTTTTGTGTTTTATTTCTTTTCACTTACAGATTAGTAATGGGGGTCTTATAGACACCTCCCATTACTAATCTAGGGCTTAGTGGCAACTGTGAGCTGTTATTGACCCCTATTTACTCTGATTGCCCTGATGTGGTGTCAATCGGGATGAACCAGGTACATTTCCAGGATTGTCGGATCTAATAGATGCGACAATCCTGGGCGTCTGCAGGCTGCTATTTTTAGGCTGGCATGGGCCCAATAACCATGGGTCCTCCCCAACTTGAGAACACAAGCCCCCAGCTGGCAGCTCTATCATGGCTGGGTATCAAAATTGGGGTGAGGGGGGGGATGCTGACTTTTTTAAAAAAAAAAAAAAAAAAAAAAAGCCGCATATGATCCCCTTATTTTGATACACAGCCAAGATAAGCGCATGGTTGAGGGCTGCAGACTCTAGCTGTGTGCTTTATCTGTGCTGGGTATCATAATATGGGGAGAGCCAATTCATTTATTTATTTTTGCACCAATACAAACACGCACACAGCATCTGTGATTGAAAGCAGTCAAACGCTGTCACACAGGATGGGGCATGGTCTGACTGCAACCAAGATGCTGGGACTGCCAGTGGGTGGGGGAAGCAATGCATATGCATGAGAGCTAATAGGCGGCCCCAGAAGTAGCATTACAGCCGCGCGGGAGACTGGTTAGTATAATGCGCTTGCTCTAATATCCTATCCTTTCTACCACCATTTTAAAGCACTGGATTCTGGTCCCCATTGACATATATGGGGACCGGTGTCCGGGCAGATATACGGGATCAATTCCAGGCCGGAACAGGGTTTTTGTTTTTTTTTTAAACCCGACTGAACCCACCAATCCTGGGTATCTATGGGTCACTAACCAATCACTAATCTGAAGATAACCAAAGGATTTTGTGTTACATTGTAGTGTCCAGTGTCAGAAAGCTGAGTTTGCATCCTAGGTCATGGGTCTTCCAGCAGCACATTGACCCCAAACATAATTTCAAGAAGCACTGAGAAAATTATAGAAAAGCAGCGCTAGAGTTCTAAAGTGGCCAGCAATGAGTCCAGAGGAAAATCCCATTGAACACCTGTGGAGAGATCTTAAAATTGCTCTAGGGAGAAGGAGCTTTCAAATATGAGAGACCTGGAGTAGTGGTCCAAAATTCCAGTTGAGAGGTGTAAGAAGCCAAATGATGGTTATAGAAAGCAATTGATTGCAGTTATTTATTCAAAATGGTGTACAACCAAATATTAAGTTGAGAGTGCCAACAATTTTCTTTGGCCCATGTTGTGTGTGAAATTATGTCCAACTTGACTTTTTTTTCCCTCTGTTTTTTTCTTGTGATGTTTAAATACACACAAAGGAAATAAACATGTGCATAACAAAACGTGTAATTGCAATAATTTTGTGAAATAAATACTTCCTTTCCTAAAACAATTTCAAGGGTGCCAACACATGTATATATGTATATACCGTATTTTTTTCGAATTATAAGATGCACTTTTCCCTCCCAAAAAGTTGGGAGAAAAATGAGGGGTGTGTCTTAAAATCCAAATGTAGCTTACCGGAGGGTGGTGAAGAGGGGTCAAAGGAGGCAGGGCAATGCTATGCGGTGTTCTGTCAGAGCTGCTCTGTGCATCGGGCAGCGCGGCTCTGCTCGGCTCGGCTCTGCTGTGTGGCGGGGCTCTGGACTGGACTGCTCTGTGTGGCGGGCGCTCATTCTGAAGATGTCGGCGGTCAGGGCTTCAAATAATGGCGCCTAGAGTCACACTTTCAGCTTAAGTTCTCATCTGCGCAAGCGCCGGATCCAGCCGCCATTATTTGAAGCCCTCACCACCGACATCTTCAGAATCAGTGGTGCCTCAAGTCCTGCACAGAGCAGACCCGTATCACCAGCCCCGTACAAAGCAGAGCCGCGTCACCAGCCCTGGTACAGAGCAGCGCCTGCAGTGATTATCTGGCCCCCCTCTGTACCACTCGCAGCATCGCAGTACTCCAGTACCTCCCTGCCTCCTGTGACCCCTGCTCTACTGCTACCCCCGCTCCACTGCTGCCTCCTCTCCCTGGTAAGACACCACCGGATTATAAAACAGACCCCACTTTTTTTACCTTTTTTGCCCCCAAATTTGAAGTGAATCTTATAATCCGATGCGTCTTATAAAACAAAAAATATGGTAAGTGTGTCATAGGCTTACTGGCTTAGTGAGTAAGTTACTATTAACATAAATCATTTTTATGTGTGTTGTGTTTAATTCCTTAACCACGAATAACAAATATATAAAACAGATTTCATATGCACCAACATAAAAATTGATTAATTTTATTAGACATTAAGTAATTTTTTTTAAATGTACAAGTGCATCTCAATAAATTAGAATATCATAAAAAGTTAACTTATTTCAGTAATTTAATACAAAAAGTTAAACATATATTATATAGAGTCATTACACACAGAGTGATCTATCTTACAGCCAATGAAAACCCAAAAGTCGTTATCTTAGAAAATTAGAATATTATATAAGACCAACTGAAAAAAATATTTTAAACTCAGAAATGTTGGCCTACTGAAAAGTCTGTAGAGTAAATGCACTCAATAGTTGGTCGGGGCTCCTTTTGCATGAATGACTGCATCAATACGGCGTGGAATGGAGGCGATCAGCCTGTGGTGCTTTTGAGGTGTTATGGAAGCCCAGGTTGCTTTAATAGCAGCCTTCAGCTTGTCTTCATTGTTGGGTCTGATGTCTCTCATCTTCCTCTTGACAATACTCCATAAATGGGGTTAGGTCAGAAGAGTTTGCTGGCCAATCAAGCACAGTTTGTTTGCTTTTTTAATCATATGAACGTATACCTTACCATCATATAAAGATAAATACTGGACAATAAACAACGATTGAAAGTATCACAAAGGATAAAAATCAAAGTCGGGTATCCAGGTTTTCTATGTATGCAATAGCATTATCATTTACAATATAGAAATAATTTGTCACCATGGTAGGCTCTAAGGGGGCACGCCTCAACAATGTGCTGGATAGTTTGACGGTCTGCTCCACAGTCACAAGTAGGAGAGTCAAATTTTCTCCACTTATGCATAAGATCTGCACAGACACCAAAGTACAGTGATGCATCAAGCACAGTTATACTATGGTTATTAAACCAGGCATTGGTACTTTTGGCAGTGTAGACAGGTGCCATGTCCTGCTGGAAAATGAAATTTCCTTTGCCAAAAAGCTTGTTGGCAGAGGGAAGCATGAGGTGCTCTAAAATTTCCTGGTAGGTGGCTGTGCTGACTTTGGTCTTGATGAAACACAGTGGACCTACACACCAGTAGATGACATGGTTCCCCAAACCATCACTGATTGTGGAAACTTCACACTAGACCTCAAGCAGCTTGGATTGTGGCCTCTCCACTCTTCCTCCTGACTCTGGGGCCTTGAGTTCCAAATGAAATGCAACATTTACTTTCATCTAAAAACAGCACCTTGGACCACAGAGCAACAGTGCAGTTCTTTTACTCCTTGGCCCAGGTAAGACGCTGGTGTTGTCTATTGGTCATGAGTGGCTTGACACAAGGAATGCAACACTTGTTGCCCATGTCCTGGATACATCTGTGTGTGGTGGTTCTTGAAGCACTACCTCCAGCAGCCGTCCAATTGTGAATCTTGCCCAAATTTTTGAATATCCTTTTCTTAACAATCCTATCAAGGCTATGGTTATTTTGATGGCTTGTGCACCTTTTTCTACCACACTTTTTCCTTCCACTCAACTTTCAATTAATATGCTTGGATACAGCACTCTGTGAAGAGCCAGCTTCTTCAGCAATGATCATTTGTGGCTTACCCTCCTTGTAGAGTGTGTCAATGACTGCCTTCTGCATATTTGTCAAGTCATCAGTCTTCCCCATGATTGTGTTGCCTACTGAACCAGACTAACGGGCCACTTTAAGCTCTTCGGAAGCCTTTGCAGGTGTTTTGTGGTAATTATTTTAATTTTCTGGGATAATGACTTTTGGGTTTTCATTGACTGTAAGCCATAATCATCAACATTAACAGAAATAAACACTTGAAATAGATCACTCGGTTTGTAATGACTCTATATATGCGTTTTCTTTTTTGCATTGAATTAGTGAAATAAATTAAAACTTTTTGATGATATTCTAATTTATTGAGATGCACTGGTATTCATATTCATTATGTACTGGCATCATATGGATATGAATAACTGAATGAATGTTCTAGCAGTTAAACAATAATGCTTGATTCACACATCGATATGTTTCACCGCCAGATCCTCCATGCGTTCCACTGCAAGTTTTCGCACTACACTGTTCTGCGTCCCAGGATTCTCTGCCTGCCAGAAGCAATCTGTATTGCCGGATGTGGTGAGTGTGTGTGCGATCTGATCTGTGATTGTGTGTGCTATTTTATGTGTGTATGTGTGGGAGTTTGTGCGATCTGATGTGGGAGTGTGTGCGATCTGATGTGCGTGGGTGTGTGATCTGATGTGTGTGATCCACTGCAGGTCCTTAATGCGTTCCACTGCAGGTCCTCCCGTTAGGCGTCTGGTGAGTATGATCATGAGGTCTTCTAATTTCTTTCTTCTCTCTTTTGGGTTTGTCTGCTTTCTATAATGAAGTGTCCTGCAGTATTCTTTAATTTTTTAGCTGCATGAACACTTCATTATTTAACTGCAACTAGGACTTATTTTCGGGGTAGAGCTTATATTTAAGCCTTACGACGAAAATGCTGAAAATTCCTGCTAGGGCTTATTTTCGGGGTAGGTCTTATTTTTGGGTAAACACTGTACTTTCATGCATGACCTCCAAATCTGGCTTCCATACCAGCACAGTCCATAGACCTTTTTGGTTCTGGCAATGCACGTAACCTTGCTTTTCAGTGTTTTGACCACAAGGACAGTAAAGAATACTTAAAATCTCAACAGGAAAACAATTATAGGTAAAAATTAAATATATAAAGCCTCTGCTTCAACATAGAAAATATAGGACAATTGTAATGCCACTGCCATAAATAAAGAAAAGTCCATACTTAAATTTCTTGCCACTTTTAGCCTGGGTGCCACCATTCCACATATAGTCATGTTCTTCATAGAAGAAAAAAATGTCAAGTTTCACATCATCTCTCCCAAGAAAAGAGAGTTCCAAGCTATCGTCTACCTAAAAATGAAAGCACATTAGACATTATTAGGTCTTACCTGGCATTAAATCATGTAAAAATACTATTTAATTCATTGTAAATTTTTGGCTTTTTCTAATATAATTTTGCTTTGAGCCTCCAAACATTAATATTTTGTCTGAAAAGCCAAGTGGGTTGCTCTGATGCAACCATTGCCTAATCCTGTCCTTGCATAATATAATTAGGAGACAAACATTATGTATTTCATGCCGGTTGCCAAATAGCCTTCATTTGATTACTGACTGATATTCTTGATCATAACTAAAAGTTTAAGAATATTTCCAGCACCATCTATTTCAATGTGTGACATTATTTTAATATCTGAATAAAATCCATGTTATACTCATATTATATCAGACCTAAAGGCAACCCATCCAATATTTGATTTATTCCTTTAAACTGCATTTATATTAACCCCTTAACAACCAATAATACACATAAAAACAGCGTCCATTAAAGGGTCTTAAGTTTATAGCGTCCCCCCAATACACGCGTGCATGGACCACGAATGGTTTTGGAACCAATTGCGACAGCGGTATTTAATTGGTTAAAAGATCCTCCTTTAACAGGATGCGCCCCCCCCCTATGATCGTTGCCATGGTACCCTTAAGTCATCTGATGATCCCAGGGTACGGTGGCCTGTTAAAACCTGCTATAAGCCAGGTTTAAAAGACTGTGTGAATTAATCACTGACAGGTACGGTATCTCAGGCACTACGGGACACAAGTACTGCGCAGTGCATGAGACCAACAATCAAAGTGAAAAAAAATATTCAAGTTCCACAGTGGGAATAAGTGAAAAAGTAAAACTGAAATTAAAAACCAAAACAAAACAAAACAAAAAACACAAAAATGAAAAAAAAAAAAAAAACAACGCACACAAATCAGGAAAACCCGTTTTGCCACTAAGAATAAAGCCTCTGTGTTAAAACAAAAATTGTTCACATAAGGAACAGCCCAAACTATAAAACAGTCATATTATTTATTCCATTGGGCCAACAACATAAAAAAAAATATATAAAATCATACTGATAGACAAAAAAAATCAATAAAAAAAGTGATCAAAAATTAATATTAAAAAAAATAAAAAATAGTATAAGTGAAAACAGAAAATCGTCTCGCAAAAAACAAGCCCTAATATGCCTCATTTGACAAAAAAATAAAACATTAATTTTTGTAAAGTATTGTTTGTGTGTAAGGGTATGTGCGCACGTTGCTTTTTACCTGCTTTTTACCTGCTTTTTTGCTGCTTTTTCTTCTGCGCTGTTTAATGCCAAAATGGATGTGTTCTTCTATTCAAGCAAAGTCTATGGGAATTTGGGTTTCTTGTTCACACTATGTTGTTCAAAATGCTGCCTTTTTGTGGCAGAACTTTGGTCAAAAACTCAGCTTTTCAAAGAAGCAACATGTCAATTGTTTTTGCCATTTGGGTTTTGCACTGCAAAGCTGAGTTTTTGACCAAAGTTCTGCCACAAAAAGGCAGCATTTTGAACAACATAGTGTGAACAAGAAACCCAAATTCCCATAGACTTTGCTTGAATAGAAGAACACATCCATTTTGGCATTAAACAGCGCAGAAGAAAAAGCAGCAAAAAAGCAGGTAAAAAGCAACGTGCGCACATACCCTAAAAGTAGCAAAGCAATAAAAATCTTTTATCACTGTAACTGTACTGACCCAAAGAATAAATCGATTTTATCACTTACCACACTGTGAACAGCGCAAAAAAAACTGTTACTGAATTGCTAGTTTTTATTCATTCTGCCTATGAAAAATCTGAATAAAAAACGATCAAAAAAATGTTATGTATACTGAAATGGTACCCCAAAAATATTCAACTTGTCAAACAAAAAATAAGCCCTCATGCAGCACTGTTCGCTCAAGAAATAAAAGTTACAGCTCTCAGAATATGGTGACAAAAAATCCAACTATCTAAACATTTTTTTACTGCGTGTTAGCAGCAAAACATAAAAAAACTATATAAATATGGTATCACTGTAATCACACAGACCCGAAGAATAAAGTTGCTTTATCACTTACACCGTACTGGGTTTATTTGTTCATTCTACCTCACAAAAAAACAAAATTAGGGCTCAGCTGACATTTATCCTGCACTCTCCGCTGAGCACTTGCGTTGGGGTCTCCCTGCAAATAATAAAAAACCATGGAGCCACTTTAGACTTTGTCTGGAAGCTTTCCGGTGGTGTCCCATCATTTTAGGTTGTCTTCAGTGCACAAGTGTGAACGACCACACTTCTGTTCATGCCTAAAAAGATGGACACCAGCGACGCAAATGCCAAATGGAGTCCAAAGTTTCTCCATCTGCCTCATTAGAGTGAGGTGTTCTGTCAGTGATTCTGTCTATATCTAATCTTTGGGGGGGATTTACACGGAAACCTCGACATAAGTTCTAGGCGTAAAACACAAGAATGGGATACTAAAAGCGATTAAAAATGTTCTATACCCCAAAATCTTACCAATAACACTTCTAACTTATTCCACACAAAACCAGCTCCCACTCAGGTTCGTCATCAGTCACTGGAAATATAGGGGGATCCCACGTTACTGGTAAAACAAAGACTTTGGAAAAGGGATGATGACTCCCCTCTCACCCCCCCCAATAAAATCCAGTGAAATCTGTGCTCCCAAATCCAAATGCCCCTCCTTCTGAGCCTCACTGTGCCTAAAACGCAGTAAGCAACGATGTGTGTGGCATTATTGTTGTGGGGAGAGCACACTTAATTTACCGGGTGCACGTCTCCAGAAGCACAAGCTGGGCACATTGTATGGGCACTAGCCTGGCAAGTTTGCAATTCTCCAGAAAAAAAAAAATAACATGAATGTTACAAATTAGTCGCTGCATAAGTAGAGGAATTCATTGAGAGGTGCAATCTGTATAGTGGAGTCCTTTCTAGGGGTTTTCTGTTTTTTGGCACCTCAAGGGCTCTGTAAATGCAACACAACATACAAATTTGTGTTACAAAAATAAACTAGCACTCTTTTCTTTCCGAGTTTTCCATGTGCCCAAACATTCAGTTTTGACACATACAGTGCCTACAAGTAGTATTCAACCCCCTGCAGATTTAGCAGGTTTACACATTCGGAATTAACTTGGCATTGTGACATTTGGACTGTAGATCAGCCTGGAAGTGTGAAATGCACTGCAGCAAAAAAGAATGTCATTTCTTTTTTTATTTTTTTTTTTAAATTGTGAAAAGTTTATTCAGAGGGTCATTTATTATTCAACCCCTCAAGCCACCAGAATTCTGTTTGGTTCCCCTAAAGTATTAAGAAGTATTTCAGGCACAAAGAACAATGAGCTTCACATGTTTGGATTAATTATCTCTTTTTCCAGCCTTTTCTGACTAATTAAGACCCTCCCCAAACTTGTGAACAGCACTCATACTTGGTCAACATGGGAAAGACAAAAGGAGCATTCCAAGGCCATCAGAGACAAGATCGTGGAGGGTCACAAGTCTGGCAAGGGGTACAAAACCCTTTCCAAGGAGTTGTCTCCACTGTTGGGAGCATCATCCAGAAGTGGAAGGCTTATGGAACTACTGTTAGCCCTCCACGGCCTGGACAGCCTTTGAAAGTTTCCACCCGTGCCGAGGCCAGGCTTGTCTGAAGAGTCAAAGCTAACCCAAGGACAACAAGGAAGGAGCTCCGGGAAGATCTCATGGCAGTGGGGACATTGGTTTCAGTCAATACCATAAGTAACGTACTCCACCGCAATGGTCTCCGTTCCAGACGAGCCCGTAAGGTACCTTTACTTTCAAAGCGTCATGTCAAGGCTCGTCTACAGTTTGCTCATGATAACTTGGAGGACTCTGAGACAGACTGGTTCAAGGTTCTCTGGTCTGATGAGACCAAGATCGAGATCTTTGGTGCCAACCACACACGTGACGTTTGGAGACTGGATGGCACTGCATACGACCCCAAGAATACCATCCCTACAGTCAAGCATGGTGGTGGCAGCATCATGCTGTGGGGCTGTTTCTCAGCCAAGGGGCCTGGCCATCTGGTCCGCATCCATGGGAAGATGGATAGCACGGCCTACCTGGAGATTTTGGCCAAGAACCTCCGCTCCTCCATCAAGGATCTTAAGATGGGTCGTCATTTCATCTTACAACAAGACAACGATCCAAAGCACACAGCCAAGAAAACCAAGGCTTGGTTCAAGAGGGAAAAAATCAAGGTGTTGCAGTGGCCTAGTCAGTCTCCTGACCTTAACCCAATTGAAAACTTGTGGAAGGAGCTCAAGATTAAAGTTCACATGAGACACCCAAAGAACCTAGATAACTTGGAGAAGATCTGCATGGAGGAGTGGGCCAAGATAACTCCAGAGACCTGTGCCGGCCTGATCAGGTCTTATTAAAGACGATTATTAGCTGTAATTGCAAACAAGGGTTATTCCACAAAATATTAAACCTAGGGCAGGGGTCTCAAACTCGGCTGGGTGTATGGGCCGCACACAAGAAAAAAATAATTTGAGGGGCCGCATTCCTTTCAGGACAAAGTGACATTGGTAGTGGTACCATTTTTTCTTTCTATACACCCTTGAATCACTGTTTTTGAACATTTTTCATTTGTCCATTATAACAAATGTGTAGTGTATATATATATATATATATATATATATATATATATATATATATATATATATATATATATATATATATATATACATACATACAAAAATTTTTTTTTTTTACATTTTTTCCCCTTTTTGTAAGTAATACAGTTTTACAATAACCACCGCATAGTAATTTTGGCCAACATCTTGTGGTAATGTGCCCAATCTTGTTTCCCATTCTGTAAAAATGTGTGCATCCTTGTCCCCTTGTAGCAATGTGCCCCAGCCTCAGCTAACACACACACACACACCCCACCCTGTGCAGCCTCAGCTCACACACCCCCCCCCCCCACCCTGTGCAGCCTCAGCTCACACACACACACACACACACACACCCCACCCTGTGCAGACTCACCTCACACACACACCCCACCCTGTGCAGACTCACCTCACACACACACACACACACACACACACCCCACCCCTGTGCAGACTCACCTCACACACACACACACACACACCCCACCCTGTGCAGACTCACCTCACACACACACACACCCTGTGCAGCCTCAGCTAACACACACACACACCCCACCCTGTGCAGCCTCAGCTAACACACACACACCCCCCCACCCTGTGCAGCCTCAGCTAACACACACACACACACCCCACCCTGTGCAGCCTCAGCTAACACACACACACCCCCCCCACCCTGTGCAGCCTCAGCTAACACACAGACACACCCACCCCCACCCTGTGCAGCTTCAGCTAACACACACACACACACCCACCCCCACCCTGTGCAGCCTCAGCTAACACACACACACACAGACACCCTGTGCAGCCTCACCTCCCACACACACACACACCCCCACCCTGTGCAGCCTCAGCTAACACACACACACACACACACACACACCCCCACCCTGTGCAGCCTCAGCTAACTAACACACACCCCCACCCTGTGCAGCCTCAGCTAACTAACACACACCCCCACCCTGTGCAGCCTCAGCTAACTAACACACACCCCCACCCTGTGCAGCCTCAGCTAACTAACACACACAGCCTCAGCCAGCAACAGAAACACACACACACACACACACACACTCTGTGCAGCCTCAGCCAGCAACAGAAACACACACACACACACACACACACACGAAAACATTCTTCTCACCTGCTGTCAGCGTCATGCAGGCACGTGGACTCGGTGAAGCCTCAGCTACCACACACACACGCACAGTGCAGCCTCAGCCAGCAACAGAACCACACACACACACACGGCATGCCACACACACAGTGCAGCCTCAGCCAGCAACACAGAACCCCACACACACAAAAACATTCTTCTCACCTGCTGTCAGCGGCACGCAGGCACGTGGACCCGGTAATGATCACAGCTGCTGTCATCGCTGAACTTTCGGCCGGCGCGTGCAGAGCAGTTCTCACTGCACAACAGCCACTGGCCAATCACAGGCAATCATCTGAGGTCATATGCAGCAGGTGCTTGCCTCTGATTGGCAGGCGGCTGTTATTGCGTTCTGCAGCGAGCACTTCACTGTGCGCGGCAAAGACAAAACTGTAGGCTGAAATAAATAACTGGCAGCTGCGGCCCCTGCACCGGTCGCCATCTTTACCAGGTCCACGGGCCTGCGGGCCGCAAGAAGCCACCTGAAGGGCCGCATGCGGCCCGCGGGCCGCGTGTTTGAGACCCCTGACCTAGGGGTTGAATAATAATTGACCCACACTTTTATGTTGAAAATTTATTAAAATTTAACTGAGCAACATAACTTGTTGGTTTGTAAGATTTATGCATCTGTTAATAAATCCTGCTCTTGTTTGAAGTTTGCAGGCTCTAACTTAGTTGCATCTTTTCAACCCCCTGCAGATTTAGCAGGTTTGATTACTACTTGTAGGCACTGTATGGGGAACCACCCACTAGAGAAAATGGGGAGTCTAGTTTCCAATACAGAGTCGTGTATGTGTTGTGTGTGTTGTGTGTGTGTGTGTGTGTGTGTGTGTGTGTGTGTGTGTGTGTGTGTGTGTGTGTGTGTGTGTGTGTGCGTGTGTGCGTGTGTGTGTGGGAAGGGGGGGGGGGAGTTCTACTGTTTTGGCATGTCAGGGGCTCTGCTAATGCGACATGGCATTCCCAATTTATTCCAGAAAAATGTATGCTCCAAAATATTGCTCTTCTCTTTCTGAGCCCTACCATGTGCCCAAACAACAGTTTTTGACCACATATGGGGTATCATCATGTACGGGAAAAATTGCCTAACAAATTATGGAGTCCATTTTCTCCTATTATTATCCATTGCAAAAATTACAAATTTTGGGCAAAAAGAATATTTTGGGGGGAAAAAAAAAAACGGATTTTTGTGTACTCACCGTAAAATAGTTTTCTCTTAGCCCAGTCCCTGGGTGGGTAAACAAACAACGCAACCCTAGGACTAGGAACCAGTCTCAGATAGCCAGGAGCGCCTGCTGAGATAGGTGCTCCACTATTGTTTGCAGAATTTTTCTACCTAGGTTCGCCTCAGCCTCAGCCTGGATATGGACTCGGTAATGCTTTGAAACAGTACGTAGGCAAGACCAGGTCACAGCCTTACACCCCTGTTCCACTGAAGCCTGATGCCCAAGAGGCGCCAACTGCTCGCGTGGAATGAGTCCGCAGCCCACTAGGAATGGGCTTGAGTTTCAAGTGGTAGACCTCCTGGATCGCAGAGCGAATCCAGCGAGCCAGCGTTGCCTATGAAGCTGCCTCTCCTTTCTTAGGCCTTTCAGGAATGATGAACAAGGAGTCCATGTTCCTAAAGGGGATGTCCTGGGTGCGTAATATCTGAGAGGCCTCACAAGGTCTAGCGAATATAGGAACCTTTCCACCCTATGGACTGGGTGGACAAAAGGAAGGCAGAACACTGTCCTCGTTTATATGAAACGGGGAAGTAACCTTCGGAAGAAAATCCGGAAGGGGACATAGAACCACCTTGTCCTGATGAAAGATCAGAAGGGGTTCGCGGCAAGAGAGTGCTGCCAGTTCCGAAACGTGTCTGATGGACGTAATCGCCACTAAGAATGTTACCTTCCAGGAGAGAAGAGCAAGAGAAAATTCCTTAAGAGGTTCAAAGGGGGACCTCTGGATACTGTCCAAAACGAGATTGAGGTCCCATGGGTCCAGCGACCGTTTGTACGGGGGAACTAGATGGGAAACACCCTTGAGGAAAGTTTAGACTTGCGGATTGCAAGCTAAGCGGTATTGATAGAATATTGAGAGAGATGAAACCTGCCCCTTAAGGGAGCTGAGGGCCTACCCCTTTTGCAACCTGACTGCAAAAAAAAAAAAAATCAAGAATTCTGGGCATCGCCAGAGGCATAGGTTGGACATTAGATTCCCTGCACTGGGAAAGGAAAGTTTTCCACGTACGGTGGTAAATACGGGATGAAGGCCGGCTTTCGGGCACTGTACATGGTGGAGATGACCACGGGAGAGAATCTCGCTCTTGTTAAAGTCCAGGTCTCAATGGCCAGGCCATCAGCTTCAGGGCTCTGGAGTTCTGATGGGAAATGGGCCCTTGGGTCAGCAGGTCTGGGATGCTTACGAGGCGCCATGAGCAATTGTACTAATTCGGCATACCAGGCGCACCTGGGCTAGTCCGGTGCTATTAGTATCACCGGGACTCCTTCTGCCTTGATCTTCCTGATTACTCGCGGCAGCAGGGGCAGAGGCGAAAAACATGTAAGGTAGACGGAAGCGACTTCAGCAGACTAGAGCATCCGCGCCGATGGACTGTGGATCACGTGTCCTGGCTAAGAACGCGGGTACCTTTGCGTTCAACCTTGAGGCCATTAGATCCACGTCTGGTGTACCCCAGCGAGTGTAGATGTGTGGGAACACTTCTGGATGGAAAAACCACTCTCCGGCGGCCAGGCCTTTGCGACTTAGAAGGTCCGCCGTCCAGTTCTCTACTCCCGGTATGTGTAACGCTGAAAAACACAGACCCCCGTCAATTCGGCCCAGGTGAGGATCCTGAGGACCTCGAGATAAGCTGTCTTGCTGCTGGTACTTCCCTGCAGATTGATCTAGGCCACAGCTGTTGCATTGTCCAAATTGGACCCGAATCTGCTAGCAGAAGGGGGGAATGACCTGAGCGCGAGAAAGATCGCGCTGATTTTCAGGATGATTTCTGGGAAGGGAAGACTCCTGGGGCATCCAACGTCCCCAAGCAGTGTGGAGCCAGTGCGCTGCTCCCCAGACTAAGAGGCTGGCGTCCGTAGTCAGGAGTAGCCAGTCCAATTGGGGGAGAAAAATTCCCTCTCGATATGGAAGAGGGCTGAAGCCACCAGCAAAGCGCATACCTGACTGAAGTTGTCAGGTGAAAAGTTCGTCCAAGGAAAAGGGACTCTTCTCCCAGGCAGCTAGAAGCGCAAGCTGCAGTGGGCGGTGGTGTGGCTACGCGAGCAGCACTGACTCTATAGCTGCCAATATCCTACCTAGCACTCTCATACTGAATCGTATGGAGCGAGAGGAGTATGTAGAAGGCAGTGTACCGCTTGTTGTAGAGCGGTCACCTTGTCTTGAGGGAGAAATATCAAGCCCCGAAGGGTGTCCAGGGACATGCCCAGGGAGGTGACGTATTTTGACGGGACCGGGGATGATTCGATTGGAGTCAGAAGCCACCCTAAGCAGGATAGGGTGCCCACAGAGATCTGCACACTGGTTGAGCCCTTGATGAGGAGGTCATCCAAGCAAGGCAGAACAGCCACTCTCTTGGCGTGAAGGGCACTCATGGCGGCCGCCATGACCTTTCTTAAGACCCTTGGTGCTGTGACAGAGCCGAGTGTAGGGCCACAAATGAAAAAAAGAAGTCCCGAACAGCAAAGTGGAGGAACTTTTGGCGAGCTGGAGCGATGGGTATGTGCAGGTACGCGTCCCTGATAGCTAGGGAGGCAAGGAATTCTCCTTCGACCATAAAGGTAATAATGGACCCTAGGAATTCCATTCTGAATCTCCTTACGTGAACATGTTTGCTCAGGTGTTAGAGGTACAGGATGGGTCGAACTGACCCGTCCTTTTTTGGGGACCACGAGAGGTTGGAATAGAAGGCCTTGAACCTCTCACCGTCCGGAACACGTACCATCACCCCCGCCGTTTGGAGGGAGTGGATCGCTGAGGAGAAGGCCTCGCGGTGTTTTGGAGCCTTTGGGGGGGGGGGGGTTTGAGAGAAAAAAACTGGTCAGGGGATCGGGTTCGGAATTCAATGTGGTAACAAGAAGACAAAAGGTATCACACCCATTTGGGGTCTGAGACGGCAGCCCAGATGGAGGAGGACGAGACTCCTCGGTCTTTATCTAGACTGCCAGGATGAGGTGGACTCGGGGAGGGCTGAGAAGGTCGGGCCCTGCGTGTCTAGTAAAAAACATCCTGGGCTAGAGTTTGGGGAGGGAGGTATTCTTTCCCTCCCGTGGCGTCAGACAAAAAAATAGCCTGTCCAGACGATCAGCAAACCATCGATCTGGAAAGGAGTACTGTGAGAGGCTTCTTAGAGACAGAGTCCGCTCTCCATTATCGGAACCAGACGGCCTTACAGATGGCTATGGTATTTGAGGCGGCAATAACTGCGCAGGTAGCAGCGTCGAGGTAGGCCTGCATGAGGTACTCTGCCGCCGCGTCAATGTGAACTGTTACATCTGTGAGGGTCTGAGGGAAACGGGTAGTCCTGGTGCCTGTGCGACCGACACGGAAGGGGAGAGGGACCCGCAGCCTCAAGGCGGAGCGATCGAGCTGCTCCACTTGTCTGTCTGTCGGGTCCTTGAACCAGGATCCATCAAGTAAAAGACAGGAGGGTCCTTCAGGCAGGCGGAAGCCAGGTGAGGGTCCACTGAGGCCGGATCGGCCCAGCCCTTAGAGACAGCTAAGCCAAAGGGGTACCGGGACTCCATGAGTTTGCAGATACCGAAGCCCGTCAAAAACTTTTTTTTTTTTTTTTTTTTTAGGTTTCTTCACCCTTTTAAAAGGAGACCGCAGGGTCAGTAGTGGATGGGAGATCTTCCACATGCAGAGTTTTGGTTGATTGCTGCAATAAGGGAGTCCATCGCAGCTTGATCGCTCGGGGAGATTGAAACCAAGGAATCATCCCAGTACAAACATCATTCCCCTTCCTCCGGCTCCTCAGAGACCGCGGAACACATGGGAGAACCCCATCTGTGTACCCCAGAGGGAGAACCATGGGGGTCATGCCCTCTTTCTGATCTGCAACCGGTGAAGCAGAGGGCTGATTCTTATCAGAAGGACCCTCTATAGAGGTGTCATCAGGCTAGGTTCTGTCCAGGGGCCCCGAGGGGTGTGAGGACGATGTTGCATAGCCAGCACCAGGTTCTGGGAACCTTGCCCATTCCGGGGGACTGGGAGCCATAGGCTCTGGGCTGGCAGCGGTTGCTGCGGTGGTGGCGGGGAGGTGGGGGGGGAGGGGCGGAGTTACAGGGGCACCGGACTCACAGAAGGAAGAGGTGCTATCATCCCCTAGTAGCTCAGCGTGGCAGGATGAATTAAAAGTCTTATATATAGTTGTTGCTGTAGTTGTGCAGGGCATAATACCTGTGACTGCAGCCTCTGGCTGATGAGCCACAAACTCTGATTGTAATGAGGAAGCAATGCTCTGCACAGCTAATGTGCAAGTGAGGATATAACTCACCCAGAACCTGATGGCCCTTCCCCATCCTCCTCCTGTATCACAGTTCCTGTGGGAAGGAGGAAGCCAGCTCTGAGAGACACCCACAGGCTCTGCTCACAACAAGAGAGAGCAATGCTCTGCAGATCCTGTGTGAGGAGGGTTATGCGCGCTTTCATGAGGGGGCGTGGCTTATCGAGTGTCGGAGGGGACGGGGCTTAGCTCTGACAAGAAGGCATGAGAAAATATAATAAAAAAAAAAAAAAAATTTATGGGAAGGGGCTCCCCTTTCCCCCCTCCAGCCCTGCACAACAATGGTGGACAGAAAAAAACTCTATAAGTGTACCGCAGCTGCGGCTGCACTGAGTCCTGGGAGCTGTCCCCTCCCCCCGCCACAGGTGGAATGCTTTGCAGGAGTCTGCAATTAGCCCATGTGCATCCAGTCAGTGTGACCTTTGCTCTAATTCCTGTCTGCTGTGCCCGGTCACAGAGCGTGTATCAACTCAGATCCTGCCAGAGGGACTGAGGAAGTTTTTCATCTGCTCTGGGGCTCTGGAAAAATCAGAAGGATCTCAGCTCAGCTACTGTGGAGATGGCAGTCTGATGCTTGCTGCCTGGTCATGCTGGTGCGGAGCATGTATCAACTCAGAGCCTGCAAGAGGGACTGAGGAAGTTTTCATCTGCTCTGGGCTCTGGAAAATCAGTGCCATGAGACCTGTCGTCCAGTGAGTAACAGCCCAGGATCCAGCGTCGTAGGAGGGGGTACGGGGAGGCGACACTCCGCGTTCCCGCCTGTTGATGGTTTTGGGAAATCGGTCCCCGAAGGAACCGTCGCCCTCTAAAAACAAAAAAATTCTTGCTGCAGTAGTCTGCAGAGATGTGCCTCCTACAGACACTAAGCTAAAACTGAAGTAGCCTGGCTGGGCCAGGGGGTGTATTCTGCAGGGGAGGAGCTAACATCTTTGCATCTACTTAGTGTCCTCCTATGGATAAGCAGCATAACACCCATGGTCCATGGTCCTGTGTCCCCCAATGAGGCGTCAGTGAAAAAGTAATTTACGTTTTCACATCGACATTTTAAAAAGTTCATTTTAAAATGAAGCACCTATTGGTTAAAAATGCTGAACAAACCCTTAGATCTTAATTGGTCTAGTTTCCAAAATGGGGTTACTTGTGGGGGGGGTTCTGATGTTTAGGTACCTTAGTGGCCCTGCAAATGTGACATGGTGCTGGCAATTTATTTCAGCCAAGATTGTGTTCCAAAATTCAAATGACGCTCCTTCCCTTCCGAGCCCTACCATGTGTCCAAACAGAGATTTCTTACCACATGTTGGGTATCGGCACGCTCAGAAGTAACTGGGTGACAAATTGTGGGGTCCATTTTCTCATGCTATTCCTTGTATAGGTACGCTCACACTTGTGTATAAAACGGACACGTGTAGTGCGAGAAAGCCATGCATTGTACTCATACCCATGTTATTCAATAGTGCAGTACTGATCTGCAAATTTCTCCTTAGCTGTATTTCTGCTTGAAGAAAAAGAATCACAGCATGTTGCGTATGGCTGTGCAAAACGACCGAGACTCAGCAGTGCAAGTCAATGAGTGCAAGAAAAAAAAAATGAACATCATGTGGACCATCCGTATGCTGTCCGAATTTTACGGATACATTACCAATCTGTAGCATAGAACACTGTATAGTACCACTCTCTAGCATAGAACTCTCCCACCCAATCAAGACCTCTGCGATGTGATCACAGGGTCCTAATTGTTCTCATGGCAACCCGAGGAGAAGTGCCGACCTACGAGTTACCTTTTTACGGTGGTCTGTTAAACCATGCCAGGGGCATGGTCTACCATGCGTTTTGTCAGTGTCAAACTGACAGGTGCTTGTGCATGGCAATGCATTAAACCAGTGATGAAACACTAATAAAAAAGTTAATGTTCACTAGAGGGACTAAATAAAAGTGAAAAAAGAAAATAAAAAAATTGTAGAAATATATTTTTTAAAACGAATCACAAATAAATAAAATACATGAAATAATAATATACCAATACACACATTATTATATATATATAAAGAAACAAAAAAAGTACAGATAGTTAGTATCGCCGTGTCTGCGTCCCTATCTATCAATCTGTCGCACTATTTAACCCCTTCAATCAACACCGTACAAAAAAAAAGTGGCAAAAATTAGGCTGTTTCATCAAACTGCCAGAAGAAAGGTGGAATAAAACTTGATCAAAAAGTGATATATAAATAAATATAGCATGCCTGAAAAGGTCATCTCATTCTGCAAAAAACAAGTCACAACACAGTTCCATCGGCTGAAAAATAAAAAAGCTGTAGCTGTCAGAATATAGTGATGCAAAACCATTTTTTCTATAAAACTGTTTTTATTGTGAGAAGGCAGCAAAACATAAAAATACAACATAAATGTGGCATCACTGTAATCTTACTCACCCGAGGAATAAAGCTGTGTTATCACTTTTACCAGTGAATGACATTAAACAAAATCTTAAATTGCTGAATTTTGTTCATTGTGCCTCCCAAAAACTAGAATAAAAAGTGATCAAAGCATGTTATGTGAACAAAAATGGTACCAACTCATCGCATAAAAAACAAGCCCTCAAATGACTGTCGACAGAAAAATTAAAAAAATAATAGCTTAAAATATGGTGATGCAACATATGGTGATGTAAAAACTTTTTGCAAGTGTTGTTTTATGCCTGCTTTACACGCTTCAATAAATCTTTCAATCCGTCGTCGGGGTCAAGTTGTAAGTGACGCACATCCTGCATCGTTCGTGACGTATTTGCGTGTGACACCTACGTGCGATCAAGATTGAACGAAAATACGGTGATCGCATACACGTCGTTTATTCCTCATACATTGGACATTTTGTTGTATGAACCTAGTCAATTGTAACGTGTGACATCCCTCATACAATTTTGGTGTCTGATTCTATGTGCGCAGGTGTGCGCTCTGCACCGCAGCTTAAAAAAGGTCTGCTTCAGAGCGCAGCTGAAAAGCTGCGTTCTGAAGCGCCTCACAATGTCTGTCATTCACTAATCTCTGTCAGTCCGTCACTGTCTCTGTCCCTCTCTCTCTGTCCATGTCAGTCTATCCCTCTTACCCCCTCTCTCATACTCACCGATCCCCGGCGCTGCACTGCATTCACACTGCTCCGGCGGCTTTTACTGTTTAGAAAAAGCCGGCCGCCCATTAAACAATTTCGTATTCCCTGCTTTCCCCGCCCACCGGCGCCTATGATTGGTTACAGTGAGACACGCCCCCACGCTGAGTGACAGGTGACACACTACACCCAATCACAGCAGCCGGTGGGCGTGTCTATACTGTGCAGTGAAATAAATAATTAAATAATTAAAAAAAAACGGCGTGCGGTCCCCCCCAATTTTAAAACCAGCCAGATAAAGCCATACGGCTGAAGGCTGGTATTCTCAGGATGGGGAGCTCCACGTTATGGGGAGCCCCCCAGCCTAACAATATCAGTCAGCAGCCGCCCAGAATTGCCGCATACATTAGATGCGACAGTTCTGGGGCTGTACCCGGCTCTTCCCGATTTACCCTGGTGCGTTGGCAAATCGGGGTAATAAGGAGTTATTGGCAGCCCATAGCTGCCAATAAGTCCTAGATTAATCATGTCAGGCGTCTATGAGACACCCTCCATGATTAATCTGTAAATTACAGTAAATAAACACACACACATGAAAAAATCCTTTATTATAAATAAAAAACACAAACATATACCCTGGTTAACCACTTTAATCAGCCCCAAAAAGCCCTCCTTGTCCGGCGTAATCCAGGATGATGCAGCGTCGCATCCAGCGCTGCTGCATGGAGGTGACCGGAGCTGCAGCAGACACAGCCGCTCCGGTCACCTCGACACAGCTAATGAAGAGAGCCGCGTGATCAGCTGAGCTGTCACTGAGGTCACCCGCTGTCACTGGATCCAGCGGTGGATGCAGCGGTGGCCGCGGGTAACCTCAGTGACAGCTCAGCTGATCGCGCTACTCACCTCAGTTGCTGCGTGGAGGTGAGAGGAGCAGCGGTGAGTAGCGCGATCAGCTGAGCTGTCACTGAGGTTACCCGCGGCCACCGCTGCATCCACCGCTGGATCCAGTGACAGCGGGTAACCTCAGTGACAGCTCAGCTGATCACGCGGCTCTCTTCATTAGCTGTGTCGAGGTGACCGGAGCGGCTGTGTCTGCTGCAGCTCCGGTCACCTCCATGCAGCAGCGCTGGATGCGACGCTGCATCATCCTGGATTACGCCGGACAAGGAGGGCTTTTTGGGGCTGATTAAAGTGGTTAACCAGGGTATATGTTTGTGTTTTTTATTTATAATAAAGGATTTTTTCATGTGTGTGTGTTTATTTACTGTAATTTACAGATTAATCATGGAGGGTGTCTCATAGACGCCTGACATGATTAATCTAGGACTTATTGGCAGCTATGGGCTGCCAATAACTCCTTATTACCCCGATTTGCCAACGCACCAGGGCAAATCGGGAAGAGCCGGGTACAGTCCCAGAACTGTCGCATCTAATGTATGAGATTGTTTAATGGGCGGCCGGCTTTTTCAAAACAGTAAAAGCCGCCGGAGCAGTGTGAATGCCGTGCAGCGCCGGGGATCGAGGATCGGTGAGTATATGAGAGAGGGCTGCTCAATTCACTTACTCAGGAGTTTAGCGGTCACTGGTGAGTCCTTCACAGGAGACCGCTAATCAGGACGCGACACAGACAGAGCCGCAGCATGACAATGAAGTCGGGTGAAGTTCACCCGAGTTCATTCTGACAGTGCGGCTCTGTCTGTGTCTGCTGTCATCTGCCATTCAGCTCTGCTACATGGCTGTCTGTGTCTGCTGTCAGCGGCCATGTAGCAGAGCTGAATGGCAGATGACATAGTAAAAACGCATCCCTACACATTACACACGCTTGGCAAGTCAATAAATAAAAATAAAAAAAAAGGTGCCCAATGCATACGTCACGGAACACATGATCTAAAGGATCGCACACAAAATTGATCAATTTAACAGACTACTAACGCACGTGTGACAGCAAATGAACGACCTACGTGCAATCTCATTCAATCGCATATGCGACCTGGGCGTGTCACATCGCATACGAGATCACACACCTAATTGTAAGGTGTAAAGCTGGCTTTACTGTATAGTAGTAGCCAAACCTTAAAAAAAAAACCTAAATATAAATCTGGTATTACTGTAAACGCACCAACCTGAAGAATAAAACAATCTTATCACTTACACCTCAAGGTGAATGGCATAAAAAATAAAATTTATTTAAATGCTATTGATTTGTTTATTCCACTTCCTAAAGATTGCAGTGCAGGGCGGCTCCCATTTATCCTACGCGGAGCATTTACAGAAAGGATTTTGTATAAAGCTCTGAAATACATTATTAAGATCAAACGACCGACAGAACATGCACTATAATGAGGCAGATGGAGACACTGTGGACTTTCTCTGGTCTATAATCCAGCGGTGTCCCTCTTTTTAAGCGTTCATAAACGTTTGGCCACAACTTTGTTAACTTCTGAAAAAAATATTTTTTTTGAAGGGAACAGTTTCTAAAATGTTGTCATTTGTGGGGGTTCACACTATTTAGGCTGATCAGGGGCTCTGCAAACATGACATGGTGTCCGCTATCTATTACAGCCAATTAATTGGTAATCTTTCTCTTCAGAGCCCTGTTGTGCACCCAAAAAGTAGTTTTCCACCAAAAATTAGGTATTGCTGTACTGTACAATAAAATGCATGGTCAATTTTCTACAATAATAATAATATTTATACAGTACTATTAATTCCACAGCGCTTTACATACATTGGCAACAATGTCCCCATTGGGGCTCACAATCTAAATTCTCTATCTGTATGTCTTTGGAGTGTGGGAATAAACCGGAGAACCCGGAGGAAACCCAGCGCAAACACAGGGAGAACATACAAACTCCTTGCAGGTGGTGTCCTCGGTGGGATTTGAACCCAGGACCCCAGCGCTGCTAATGCAAAATTATAGGCTAAAGGAATATTTTGAGGCAAAAAGTAAAATTTTCATTTTTTCCTTTCACATAGTTTTATTTCCTTTGAAGTACCTAAAGGGTTAAAGTTCTTGAATGTGGTTTTGAGAGGATTGAGGAGTGCAGTTTTTAGAATGGTGTCACTTTGGATATTGTCTGTCACCTAGGACCCTCAAAACATAAAGTAAAAATACTTCAAATATGATGTGGTCCCTAAAAAAAATATTGTTTTTGTAAATTTTGTTGGAAAAATGAGAAATTTATGATAAATCTTTGAACCCTTGTAACTTCCTAACAAAAAACCCATCAAAATTCCGATTTTTTTTTTCACAAATAAAAGCAAAAACTATCGTCTTAAATTTACCACTCATGAATTACAATATGTCACAAAAAAAAAACAATCACAGAATCCCTAGGATTTGTTGTAGCGTTCCAGAGTTATAACATCATAAAGTGAGACTGGTCAGAATTGTAAAATTTGGCCATGTTGGGAAGGTGAAAACCAGGTTTCGGCGGTAAGGGGTTAAGGGAAGAAAATTTGAAAATGTAAAAATTGCGACATTTTAAAATGTTTTGCCTAAATTCCGATAGTTTTACAAGTAAATGCAAAAAATATTGTCCTAAATTTACCATTAACAACATACAATGTGTCATGAAAAAACATCTAAAGGCTGCTTTACACGCAACGACATTGCTAACGAGATCTCGTTGGGGTCACGGAATTCGTGATGCACAAACGGCCTAGTTAGCAACGTTGTTGCGTGTAACACCTACGAGCGTCCGCTAATGATCAAAAATACTCACCTAATCGTTGATCGTTGACACGTCGTTTCATTTCCAAAATATCGTTGCTCGTTCTGGACACAGGTTGTTCGTTGTTCCTGAGCAACACACATCGCTACGTGTGACACCCCGGGAACGACGAACAACAGAGTTCCTGCGTCCTCCGGCAACGAGGTGGGCGTGTCGTTAATGCGGCTGCTCTCCGCCCCTCCGCTTCTATTGGCGGGCCGCTGTGTGACGTCGCTGTGACGGCGCACAAACCTCCGCCTTAAAAAAGGGGTTGTTCGACGCCCACAGCGACGTCGCTAGGAAGGTAAGTATGTGTGACGCGTCCTAGCGATATTGTTCGCCACGGGCAACGATTTGCCCGTGACGCACAAACGACGGAGGCGGGTGCGATCGCTAGCGACATTGCTAGCGATGTTGCAGCGTGTAAAGCGCCCTTTAGAATCAACGGGATTCATTGAAGCATTCCAGAGTTATAACCTCGTAAAGTCACACTGGGCAGAATGAAAAAATGAGGCCTGGTCATAAAAGGTCAAAACTGGCTCAGTCACTAGGAGGTAAACTACTATTTGTTAAGAGCTATGTTACTATGTTTGCAGTAGTATATCTATATGTGTTTGCACAGGACCGTTTTGATATTATCATTTGAAAACTTTCAATTCCAATTGTCTGATAATGTTTCTTTCCATGAGTAACTAACTGAAATGCATCTATTTATTCTGTACATATAAGAAATTGCAGCCACAATATAATGCTGTTTAGCCCTGATGCTCCAATACAACTGTTAAATGGCAATGCCATCTAGTGGGAATTTTGAGAATTAATCATTTCCGAAAAACTACAGCTGTTACATTGTTGAAAAATGTAAAACAGTTTCTATTAAAAAAATAAAAATGTGATTGGTTAACAAGCCTTAATTTACATAGAAATATTTATTAGAGAACGCTAGAGAAATAATATAATTTTACCCTCATAATCTGCTATGTTTCAGGTACCAGCCCTTGTGGAGATCCAGCAGGCTCACTCAGTAAAGCCTGCTTTACATGTTACGATTTCGCATACGATATCGTATGCGATCGTAACCGCCCCCATCGTATGTGCTGCACGTTCAATTTGTTGAATGTGCCGCACAAACGATTAACCCCAGTCACACGTACTTAACCGGCCATACGACCTCGATATGGGCGGCGAACGTCCACTTCCTGAAGTGGGAGGGACGTTCGGCGTCACATCGACGTCACGCGGCAGCCGGCCAATAGAAGCGGAGGGGCGGAGATGAGCGGGACGTAAACATCCCGCCCACCTCCTTCCTTCTGCATTGCTGGCCGGGAGCTGCAGGACGCAGGTAAGATCTGTTCATCGTTCCCAGGGTGTCACACACTGCAATGTGTGCTACCCCGGGTACGATGAACAATCTGATGTTCAATTTTTAGGAATTGAATGACGTGCGTGCGATGAACGTTTTAACGTTCAATCGCACGTAGCTGTTACATGCTACAATGTAACTTACGATGCCGGATGTGCGTCACTTACGACGTGACCCCGCCGACACATCGTAAGATATATTGTAGCGTGTAAAGTGGGCTTAATAGAAGATACTTAGAAATTTTCTATCTTTGGACTGATTTATTGTTAAAGACTGATTTTGTGAACAATTATGGGATATTGGCAGAAGATTGATTTCTTGCCAAAGTTTTTTACTTATGTATTTAGGGTTTCTTTGATCAAGGAATGCCGATTACTTTTTACTCTTCTTCTCCAATATTATCAAGCTACAAAATATATCCAGCCGGGACAAAAAAAAAGATAGGCAATGGCAAACTGTAATCCAGTTATGTGAGTAATTGGCAAAACGTATATGTTCTGTTATTCTTCAGGAAAATTATATTTTATACATTTGTACGTGTGTAAGCTTTACATAAACCACTGGTATTCTTAGCTTGGTTACTGCAGTTTTCTAAGCCTTGTGCCTTGAAAAAGTATTTATACTGCACAAACATTTTTACATTTGTTTCATAATATACCCATAACCTTAAATGGAATCTGCTATGTAATCTAAAGACAGCAGGAGATAGAGGCTGAGACAGAGATTTCAGCTGTGTGCTGTTTACTTACTGTCAAGGTTTTATTACTAGGACATTATCAATGCTGTGACTAGCTGCCTTGTGCCAACTTGTCCTAATCTACTCCCTCCTCTGATAAGCAGCTCACTTTCAATAGACAATGTACACACAAAGCTAAGGTGTGGGTGGGACTATGATTATGTCACAACTGCTGCAACCAGTAAACTAAGTGGTACATTGTTCAAATCGGGGTTTCTTTTCCTGCATTATGCTGCTCTCAGATGAGGTAGCAAAAACCTGGTGACAGATTCCTGTTAAATATATTTTATTGGGATTTTATGTGCTACACCAACACTAAGTAGTAAGTATTTTTGAAGTGTAAAGGAAATGATACATGGTTTTCTAAGCATTTTCAAAATGTAAAATATGAAAATTGTAACTTGCATTTGTATTCAGCTGAGACCAAAGTAGAACTTTTTAGCTAAATACAAAACAATATGTGCAGTGGAACACTAACACTGCACATCACTCTGAAAACATCATCCACACTGTCAAATATGGTGGTGGCAGCATGAAGCTGTGAGGATGTTTTTCTTCAGTAGGGACAGGGAAGCTGGTCAGAGTTGATGAGTGGATGGATAGAGCTAAATACAGGGCGATCCTGGAGGAAAACCTGTTAGAGGCTGCAAAAGACTTGAGACTGGGGGTAGGTTCACCTTCCAGCAGGACAATGACCCTTAAAATACTGCCAAATCTATAATTGAAAATTGTTTAGATCAAAGCATATTCATGTGTGGGAATGGCCCAGTCACAGTCCAGACCTAACTTCCATTAAAAATCTGTGGCAAGACTTGTTAACTGCTGTTAACACACGCCTCCATCCAATCTCACTGAGATACAGCTATATTGCTGGTAGACACATATACCAAAAAACTTGCAGTAGTAACTGCCTCAAAAGGTGGTTGTACAATATATTGACTCACGAGGGATGAATACAAATGCACATCACAATTTTCAGATTCATATACTGAACAGAAATATAAAAGCAATGGGTTTTTTTGCTCCTATTTTTCATAAGCTGAATTCAAAGATCTAAGACTAAGGCCCCTTTCACACGTCAGTGATTCTGGGACGTTTGTGCTTTTTTTTAAACGTACCAGAATCACTGAGATACGCAGACCCATTATAATGAATGGGTCTGCTCACACATCAGTGAGTCAGTGCAGTTTTTCACTGCACGTAACTCCGTGCGGCGTACCCGCGTGTGCGTGATTGCCGCACGGAGACATGTCCATTTTTTTCTGGCATCACTGATGTCCCATGGACCACGCAGTGGTGTGGTCCGTGAAACACGTGCCAGAAAAAAACGTGCATTTAAAATAATAAACATTTTAACTCACCCGGCGTCCAGCGATGTCCTCTGCAGCCCGTTCTGCCTGCTGCTTCTAAGCCGGCTGATTACTGTCGCGCATCTTAATGATGCACAAGACAGCCGACCCGGAAGCAGCTGCTGCAGGGGTCACCGGCGGCCGGATGCTGCACTGCGGGAGGATTCAGCACCACGGAGAGCGGGAGCGGGCACAGGTGAGTTGATTGCTAAGTGCAATCATGGGCCACGGAGAACGGAGCCCGGATTGCACTTAGACAACCCACGTGTGCCGTGATTCACGGCACACGCAGGGACATGTGCGTGTTTTACACGCCAGTGAAAAACGTCACTGTTTTTCACTGACGTGTGAAACGGGCCTAAGGGGTACTTTGCACACTACGACATCGCAAGCCGATGCTAGCGATGCAGAGCACGATAGTACCCGCCCCCGTCGCAGCAGCGATATCTTGTGATTGCTGCTGTAGCGAACATTATCGCTACGGCAGCTTCACATGCACTTACCTGCCCTGTGACGTCCCTCTGGCCGGCGACCCGCCTCCTTCCTAAGGGGGCAGGTCGTGCGGCGTCACAGCGACTTCACACGGCAGGTGGCCAATAGAAGCGGAGGGGCGGAGATGAGTGGGACGTAAACATCCCGCCCACCTCCGTCCTTCCGCATAGCCAGCGTGAGCCGCGGTGACGCAGGTAAGGTGATGTTCCTCGCTCCTGCGGCTTCTCACACAGCGATGTGTGCTGCCGCAGGAACGAGGAACAACATCGTACCGTCGCTGCAGCTCAATTATGAAAATGTCGGACACTACACTGATGATACGATTATGACGCTTTTGCGCTCGTTAGTCGTATCATAAAGGATTTACACACTACGATATCGACATCGACGCCGGATGTGCGTCACTTTTGATTTGACCCCACCGACATCGCACCTGCGATGTCGTAGTGTGCAAAGTACCCCTTATTCTAAGTACACAAAAAGCCTTTTTCTCAAATATGGCTCACAAATTTGTCTAAATCTGTGATAGTGAGCATGTCTCCTTTGCCAAGATAATCCTTCCATCTCACAGGTGTGGCGTGTCAAGACGCTGATTAGATATCATGATTATTACACAGGTGTGCCACTCTAAAATGTGCTGTTTTACAGTACTGAGGGTTTCCAGGGGGGTGGAGGGGTCGGAAAAAAAAAAAAGTCAGTATCTGGTGTGACGACCATTTGCCTCACACAGTGTCTCCTTTACATAGAGATGATCAGGTTGATGATTGTGGCGTGTGGTATGTTGGTCCACTCCTTTTCAATGGCTGTGCGAAGTTGCTGAATATTGGCAGGAACGTGAACATGTTGACAAATACGCTGATCCAGAGCATCCCAAACATGCTCAATGGGTGACGTGTCTGGTGAGTATGCTGGTCATATAAGAACCGAGATGTTTTCAGCTTCCAGTAATTGTGTACAGAATCTTGCAATATGAGGCCCTTCATTATCCTGCTGCAGCATGAGGTGATGGTTGTGGGTGAATGACAACAATGGGCCTCAGGACCTCATGATGGTATCTCTGTGCATTCAACATGGCATCAATACAATACACCTGTGTTCATTGTCCGTAGATCTTAAGAGTTCATCTCATGAAAAATGGGAGCCAAAACAAAAGTATTGCTCTTATATTTTGTTTAGTATATTTTTAAAATATTAAAAAAACATGTATCATTTTCTTGACACTTCATAAATACTTGCTACTTAGTGTTTGTATTTTACATTAAATACCAATAAAATACATTTAAATGGATGGTCTAAACTCAAACTAAATTTCTTTCTAAATCCCTATCTATTTAGTGCCGCAATGTAAGCTTTTTTCTAATATATTTGTATTTAAATTATCTACACTATCTATCTACTATTTTTTCTTTTCTTTTTTTATTTCCCTTGTGATGATGCTTTGTTTGGAAATCCCTAAATATGCTGTTATACTCAAACAAAGCGTTATCAGGCCAGGGGGCAGAGGATTTGGTCACAGTCACAGCCCCTGCCCCCTCCCTGAAATAAGCGCCACCAGTGACACTCGTTTCAGGGGCTGCTCTGTCCCTGTTCTGTTCCTTCCTGCTCACTGTGCACTGTGTGACCTGCACAGTGACAGCATCCGCTCTGTTGTTTGTTCAGATAAGTAATAATCAGCCTGCAACAGAGAGGTGTCAATAACTGGCATGAAGGAGACTAGCACCGCCCCCACTAGTGATGTCACTGCAAGCCGGATACAGACACCTCTCTGTTGTCGGCTGATTATTACTGATCTGAGCCGACAACAGAGCGGATGCTGCCACTGTACAGATCATACAGTACACAGCTTGCAAGGACACAGCAAGTGTGAGTACAGACCCTGAAACGTGCTTCACTGATGATGCTTCATTTCAGGGAGGAGGCAGTGGCTGTGACAGTAGCCTCTAGACCATTAAGACGTTTCGTTTGAGTATGCCAGCATGCACGGGGATTCTCAAATAAAAGCGTCATCACATGGGAAATAGGGAAAAAAAAATAATAGCAGTTAGGGAACTGTAGAGAATTTTAATAAAAGTATATTAGAAAACAACGAAGATTACGGCACTAAATAAATAGGTATTTAGAATGAAATTTAGTTTGACTTCAGACCACCATTTTAAGATTGTCGGTGTAAAATGAAGAAAAAAAAATGTAGAAAATTTTGTGGGGTATGAATTTTTTTTGGAGGCATTTTACAACAGAGGTGGTAATAAATGACTCGTCTAGGGACCTGTTTAGATTTCGCCTTGACCTGCTCTAAGCTGAAGCTAGGAATTGAACCCTGCTGAATGTACTTGCAAAATGTTATAGTGAATCATTTCCTTGAAGCTCCTCTGTTGCTAGCACTGTGCATAACAAATAGCCGATGTTGTAGGAATTGTATTAATCTCCACTTGTTGGCTTACCTAATATCTCTTTTCTCTTTCAAAAAAGCTGCAACTCTTCAATATATTACTTGAGTACTTATTGAATGTTTGCTGGTTGGGATGTTAGTTTTGGGTTTTGATAACCCCATATTTGTGTATTAATTTTAGTTTGAAATTTGAAATAAACATATTTTGTTTAAAAGAAATAAATGACTATAAATAACACAATTATACCCCAAACCAATGTAATTTATGTAAAGTTGCTGTAATGTTGATTAAATCAATAGATTTGTTTTAGAAATTCTTATTTCTGCTTTTGAAAATACGATCCACACTGCATTTCCATCATTCTGGCCTCACTCCCTATTTCTCCACCCACCACCTGGCTCTTGTGAGTGACGAATAGGTCACTCTTGTCTTCCCTGTCTAAGATCTTATGCAAGTATTGTAATCCCTATGTAATGATGGCACCTGGAAAAGATCTGGAGCCTGTGAGATAAAAGTGACCAGTACCAACCCCCACCTGAGAGAGAGAGATACACAGAGAGATACAGAGAGAGAGAGAGACAGAGAGAGAGACACACACATAGAGAGAGAGACAGAGAAAGATATGAAGAGAGAGAAAGAGAGAGAGAGAGACAGAGAAAGAGAGACAGAGAAAGAGAGACAGAGAAAGAGAGAGACAGAGAAAGAGAGACAGAGAGATATGGAGAGAGACAGAAAGAGAGAGAGACACACACACACAGAGACAGAAAGCGAGAGAGAGAGAAAGAGAGAGAAAGACAGAGATATGGAGAGAGACAGAAAGAGAGAGACAGAGAGACACACAGAGAGACAGAGAAAGAGAGACAGAGAGAGATATGGAGAGAGATATGGAGAGAGAGAGAGAGAGAGACACAGAGAGAAAGGAGAGAGAGGAGAGAGAGAGAGAGACAGAAAAAGAGAGACAGAGAGAGAGACAGAGAAAGAGAGACAGAGAAAGAGAGACAGAGAGAGAGACAGAGACACACAGAGAGACAGAGAAAGATATGGAGAGCGAGTGAGAGAAAAAAAAAGAGAGAAAGAGAAATAAAGAGAGAGAGAGAAAAATAGAAAGAGAGAAAGAGAAAGAGAGAGAGATCTGCTCGGGATCATATTAAGCATTGTGTGCGGTTACTAACCACCATCCCCATGCCTTACTTTATCAAATTTATAAAAGCACCTCCTATTTGTATGAAGGACTTTATATAGTAGACCATATGTGATAACTAATTGCAGCCAGTGGAGCATACAGGGGCTTTCGTGGATTTCCTTGCCATTATAACTAAATTTGCTAGCACAGAAAAACAGAAGTATAAAAAGTAGAGTCTGTCGTAATACCCATCAATAAGCTCATCTATAATACTCAGCACACACTTTACAGGACAATACCACGGGAGAAAGAGGGGAAAGAAAGAGCTCGTGAAGAAACAGAAGTAGCTCAGACCAGAATGGAAGATTCTTTAGACAGGACCAAGTTGAGTGCAGAAAGGAGGCCATCACCTCTTGTCAATGAAAACACAAATCACCCGGGGCTTTCCCAAACCTCCTCAACCTTTCTGAAGTATAATAAACTGGATTCTCAAATACAATCTGGATCAAACAGTCCCCAGCACTGACCACTGAAGAATAAAATGTATCCTCCACCTCTCCCCATTCCTGCACTGTCAAGTCGAGCATATCCACCACCCATTACAAATCTCTGGATTTAATCAGCATTACAGCAACTTTACATAGATGACATTAGTCTAAGGTGTAAAGAACCTGTTGGCAGGATCTCATTAAAGTATTTTTTTTTTCTTTTTTTTTTTACTGCTGGTAAAAATAGAATTCCAACCTTGCCAAATTTATGCTTCAGTGGGAGTCCGGCCTTCTGAAATGCTGGAACTAGATCAGGCTTGTAGTTCTGTATAAAGATCCCCAGATCCACATCTTTACTGTAAGGAATGATGTTACACTGTCGATACCAGCCTTTAAATTATAAAAAAAAAAAATAAAATAGAGGCAAATAATATGAGATATACAGTATGAATTGCTTAAACATTTCACAATGTAAGACTGTAAAAAATAACTCACCATATTAATATCTGATACTACAAAAATAAATCACATTAGCTAATAACTCACTAAATAATCCTATAGAACAGAGGTGCAAAACATTATTTGATCCACGGGCCACATTGTCATACTGCACCAATCCGAAGGGCCGCAAAAAAAAAAATTAAGGGTATTTACATGATTACATCTGCAGAACCAAGTTTTGAGTATTTGAGAAGGATTTTGAAAGTTTCTGCTCCCAAAAATTAATGTGAAAACTCCCAAACTTAGGCCTAAGCCACACGGCATCAAAATCGGTGCAAGTAGACAGCGATAAAAAAAAAAAAAAAAAAAAAAAAATCACATTTCACTTGGACCAATATTAGCCTATGTGTCAGCACCCATGAGCGGTTATTTTCTCAGCCCTAATCAGACCGAGAAAACAATTGCAGCATGCTGCAACTGTAATGCGATACTTGTTTCTCTCGCACCCATTCAAGTCTATGGGGTGAGAGAAAAATCGCCCTGCACTCGCGGTACACCGGTGTACTGCAAGTGCAGGGCAAGAATGGCAATAGCCGGCAATGGAGGAGAGAGGGAGATAAATTCCTCCCTCTCCTCCTCAGCACCGGCCCTCACCTCCTCAGTGCCAGCCCACCCCCCCTCGCAGCTGAGGTCTGCTCGCACGGCCGGACCTCAGTCACAGGCACACTAGCATGACACTCGGCTCTGCTGTACTGCCAGTGTGAGCTGAGTGTCATGCAAGGGGATCGCTGTAATCCCCGTGTGGCCCCAGCCTTAAACTGAGATTTTGCAGCAGAGACCGTTAACCCCTTTACCACCCTGCGATTTCCTGTTTTTCGTTTTTTCCACCCCTCCTTCCAAGAGCCATAAATCTATAACGTTTTCATTTTTCCAACAATACAAGGGCTTGTTTTTTCTGCAGGACGAGCTGTACTTTTGAATGACACCATTCATTTTGCCCCATATTGTGTTGGAAAACAGGAAACAAAAATTCCAAGTGCGGTGAAATTGCAAAAAAAAAAAAAAAAAAAAGGCAATTTCACAGATGTTTTTTGGGTTTTTCCATTTACGATGTTCACTATATGGTAACACTGACCTGGTATTTTAATTCTCCAGGTCAGTATAATTTTGTAGACACAGACCATATAGCATAGTTTTAATTTTAACTAAGTGGTGAAAAAAAAACAACTCAGATGTTTGTAAAAAATAAAATAAATAAATAAATAAATAAATAAATAAATAAATAAAAAAAATGAATTGCACTTTTGCCACCATTTCCAAAGACCCGTGGTGTTCTCATTTCTCGGGTTCTGGGGCTCAGTGATGGCTTATTTTTTGCGTCTTGAGCTGGCGTTTTTCAATGATACCATTTCCTTTATTGAATTTTAATGCAATGTTACATTGCCTAAAAAGCACAAACACATACTGAAAAATACTTTTGACTTTGGCTTCATCACTATGGGACCATTATTGTTTATTATAGTAGACATGCTAATTCATTTGGGACACCCAAGTACGGCTGTTCTTAGGTGATATGGTCACATAAAGTATGTTTTTTTTTTTGCTGAATTTTTTTCCTGCAGAAAATAAATTGTGTTTTAGAGTATTGGCAAAAGCTATGAGAGATTTTACAGAAATTTCTTCCACGAGCTTGTTATGCTTTACCTGACTAAATTTGAGCACTGCTGCATTTTTTTTTTACATCTGCAACTTGTTAATTCAATGTTTTTGGCATCGATTTTTCAACCATAGAAAGGGCAAAAATTCTGCAAAATATGGTTTTGCTGCATTTTTGGTGACTAAAAAGAATTTTATTCCACATGTACTCTACACAAATCATACATATGATCTGCACCAAACACTACTGCTGGGGAAAAAAAAGGCCAACGAAATGTAGCAAAATCTGCGTTTTGAAAACTGCATTTTTACTGCTAAGGGAACGGATTTTGGCACCAGAAAAAAAAAGCTGCTGGAACATAGCCTCAGCTGTATTATTGGTTTTACAGACTTTCTATGGGATTAGACGATATACATTTAATCATTGTTGAATGACTCAATATATATTTTACATTCTTATTTTTTTCTCCTTTCCTTTATAGCCGTTTTCTTTACTTATCTAGGTTACTTCCCCATTTTTTTCATGCTGTGGGTAGTAGCGAAAAACAATATTGAATTACCTAAACACGTCCCGCTGCTGATCCAGAAACTCACACCCAAGGAGTCCAAAGTTGCAGTTGCCAGGTGTAAAAGTGCTTTAGCTTTCTTTCTAAATTCAATCCCATCAAGTGATAAGTCATCAGGATAGAGCTAAGAGGAAATATATGGGATTTAAGCACATCATCATAAACAAGAACATTCCCTTATATTCTGGTGTAGACAATCTCAAGACCACCCCCTGATGAATGCAACGCCGAAATGTTCGTCGGGGTGGGTGTATCCTGAGGAACTCACTTTTCACCGAAAAGACAAAATAGACAGTGATATCTTGCTTACGAAAGTCACTGAAATATATATCAAATTAAAATATAACTTTTATTAATACAATATAAAATAGATATCAACCAGGGCTAAAAAAATTATCAAATCATTTACATGAAGAATTGGTGGAGAGAGGGAGGGCGCCCTATTATGATCTTACCTCATCCTATCAGACCGTTCCTACCAATGGAGTTAACACACCCTAGTGTTCAGGTCGGATCACCGTAAAGGTCCTGTCATTTCCTCTTATGTAGAATGGGATACTATAAAATGTGTAACTCTTCCCTCTGCATGTACAAAAAAAAGTGTAAAAAAAAAACCCCACGCAATTATGTGCAAACCCACAACCATACAAGGTGTTTATCAATTAAAATAATGAAAAGTTAATAATCTAACTTAGAAGGGGGGGTATGTGCTCTCCACTTAGTGATAGCGTTAGATCTACAGAGAGATTTGGGTGAAGTATAATGTAATCCCTAATAAAACCATTAGGATAATTCTGTTCTCATCATGTATTAAACCAATAAGGTTAGCCCATGTAGATATTCCATGGAACAACCAGTGGTTAATATGTATTTCTCTATCGCAAAAGTAAAAGGTCCTCAAAAAACAAAAAGTATCTCTTGCAGGTAAAGAGGGGAAATAGGGAGCAATAACTTCACTCATTAAGTATTGCATACATATTAAATTACTCTCACATCCCTGGGTACAAAGCACCTCAACAGTATATATGGTGATATCCATCATATTAGACACTTCATAATAAAGAGAATTTTGTTACTTACCGTAAATTCTTTTTCTTATAGTTCCGACATGGGAGACCCAGACCATGGGTGTATAGCTTCTGCCTCCGGAGGACACACAAAGTACTACACTCAAACGTGTAGCTCCTCCCTCCTAGCATATACACCCCCTGGTAGCCAGTCCTAGCCAGTTTAGTGCAAAAGCTGAAGGAGGACATCCACCCACAAGTAGAGACAGAGCAAAACCCGGAACAACCGGAACCTCTGTCTACAACAACAGCCGGTGATAACACACGGAACAAGAAACCTGCCAACAGGCAACAGGGAGGGTGCTGGGTCTCCCATGTCGGAACTATAAGAAAAAGAATTTACGGTAAGTAACAAAATTCTCTTTTTCTTCATCGTTCCTTATGGGAGACCTAGACCATGGGACGTTCTAAAGCAGTCCATGGGTGGGAATAAATAGAAAAACTGAGAAGTAGGCGAAACCTAACTTCACAAGTGGGCGACAGCCGCCTAAAGGATGCGTCTGCCCAAGCTCGCATCTGCCGAAGCAAGAGCATGCACTTGGTAGTGCTTCGAAAAGGTATGCAGACTAGTCCAAGTGGCAGTCTGACAGACCTGCTGAGCCGTAGCCTGGGCCTGAAAGCCTAAGAGGCACCGACAGCCCTGGTCAAGTGTGCCTTGATCCCCGGCAGGAGAGGCACTTGAGTACCCTGGTAGGTATCGGAAATGGCCGACCTAAACCAACGAGCCAGGGTCGGCTTAAAAGCCGAAAGGCCCTTACGCTGACCAGCAGTCAGCACAAAAAAGAGGTGCACCGCCTAAGAACAGCGGTGCGAGACACATAGATCCGGAGCGCCCGCACCAGATCCAGAGTATGCAACGCCCTTTCAAAGCGATGAACAGGAGCCGGACAAAAGGAAGGCAGGGAAAATGCCCCGGTTAAGGTGGACAGCAACCACCTTAGGGAGAAAGTCCGGAGTCGGACGGAGAACCACCTTGTCTTGATGAAGGGAGGACTCCGAAGAGAGTGCAGCCAAAACAGAGACTCTCTTGAGGGAAGTTATGGCCACTAGAAAGACCACCTTCTGTGAAAGACTAAACTAAGAAACCTCCCTAAAAGGCTCAAAGGGGGGTTTCCGGAAGCCGTGAGGACCGAATCAAGGTCCCTGGGCTCTAAGGGCCGCCGGTAAGGCGGAATGATGTGAGATACGCCCTGCATGAAGGAGCGCACCTGGGCCAGCCGGGCGATACGCCGCTGGCACAACACTGATAGAGCCGAGACCTGTCCCTTAAGGGAATTGAGGGATAGTCCTAGCTGCAGACCGGACTGTAGAAGGGACAGGAGGGTCGGCAAGGCCAAAAGGCCAAAGGATACTTCCGAGCTCGAGTCAGAGTTGAGATGACTTCAGGAGGGATACCAGAAGTCGACAAGATCCATGACTCAAACGCCACGCCGTCAATCTGAGAGCCGCAGGTTCTGGCGGAAGGACGGACCTCGTGAGAGAAGGTCTGGACAGTCCGGGAGATGCTATGGCACCTCTACGGACAGACGGAGCAGGTCAGGGTACCAAACTTGCCTGGGTCAGTCTGGAGTAATGAGAATGACCCGACGGCCCTCCTTTCTGATCTTGCGCAGGACTCTGGGCAAGAACTAGAGGGTGAAACACGTTAGACAGACGAAGCTGGGACCAAACTTGAACCAGTGCGTCTGCCGCAAAAACCTGAGGATCGTGGAGCCACGGTTTGACGGCTGAGACAATCAGCCTCCCAGTTTTCCACGTCTGGGATGTGGGCTGTGGATATGGTGGACTAGAAGTCCTCCGTCCACTGAAGAATGCGATGAACCTCCAACATTGCCAGGCGGCTGAGTGTCCCGCCCTGGAGGTTGATGTAGGCAAACGCTGTAGCGTTGTCTGACTGGACTCGAATGTGCCTGGCCGCCAACAGATGGTGAAAGGCTTAGAGAGATAGAAACACAGCTCTAATTTCCAGCACATTGATCCAGAGGGCTGATTCGGACAGAGTCCAAGTGCCCTGCGCTCCATGGTGGAGATATACTGCTCCCCAGCCGGATAGACTAGCATTTTGGTGAGGATCACCCGGGACGGAGCCAGGAAGGAGCGTCCCTGAGACAGAGGGGACGAAGCCACCACTGAAACGAGCCCCTGGTCTGTGGCGAAGCCACCGCCCCGTGGAAGGAGGAAGTCCGCTTGTTCCAACAGCGGAAAATATCCAGCCGCAGAGGACGCAGATGGAACTGGACAAAGGAATCGCTTCCATTGACATCACCATCTGATCCAGCACCTGTATTAGGTGCCTGATGGAACGACGTCGACCGCCAGCTGAGGGACTGCTGTTTGACTAAGGGCAGCTTCACAAGTGCCGACAGAGTCCCGAATTGCGTCCCTGAGTATGTGAACTTCTGGGTCGAAGTGAGAGTGGACTTGGACAGAATGACAAACCACCCGAATTGGTTAGAGTGGCGAGAGTGAGCGAGGCACTCCGCTAACAGTCTGCACTGGATGAAGCCCAGACCAGAAGGCTGTCCAGGACAAAAGGATCACTGCCAACCCCTAGAGGTGCAGGACCGCAATCACAGCTGCCCCGACCTTGAGAATACTCGAGGGGCCGTGGCTAACCCCAAGGGAAGAGCCACGAATTGGACCACTCTGATTGCAAAACGTAGCCAACGCTGGTGTGAAACTGCGATTGGCACATGCAGATCGGCATCTCTGATGTCGATGGAGGCTAGGGAATCTCCTTGGGTCATTGATTGATCGCAGAGACTCTATGCGAAACTGCCGCACCTGAACATGCTTGAGAAGCTTGAGATCCAGGTCGGAAGGCACCGCCCTCCTCGGGTACTAGGAATAGATTTAAGCAGAAATCTCAGAACCGTTCCCAGTCGGGAACCGGTACAATCACTCCAGTGGCCTGCAAGAATGCCACAGCCTGTGAGAAGGCGGCGGCCTTGGAGCAGGGGGGAGTTGACAGAAAAAATCTGTTTGGCGGGCTGGATAGAGTTCTATCCTGTAGCCGTGGGAGATGGTATCTCGCACCCACTGATCGGAGACGTGTTAAAACCATACGTCGCCAAAGTGGGAGAGCCTGCCACCGACCAAGGACGTTGCTGGCGTGGCTAGATAGCCAGGAGGAGGCTGACTTAGTGGCAGCATCTCCTGCGATCTTCTCGTGCGCCATTTGGGTTTACGATCCTTGGCTGAGTCAGTGGACGAGGCCGAGGGCTTAGAGAACGATCAGATGGAGGAACAAAAAGAACGAAACCTCGACTGATTCCTGCCCTGGACAGGTTTCCTGGTTTAGGTTTGTGGCATGGAAGAAACTCTTCCCGCCAAGAGCTTCCTTAATAATTTCATCCAGTTGTTCCCGAATAGTCTGGTCCCAGCACAAGGGAGCCCAGCAAGGAACTTCTTTAGAAGCATCCGCCTTCCGCTTCCGAAGCCACCGGAGCCTGCGGATAGCGAGGAAATTAGCCGAGGCCACCGCAGTGCGGTGAGAGTCTCCAGCATGGCGGACATGGCAGAGGATGAAAAGACTGAAGTCTGGAAGTTAAGGCAACCATTTCGGGCAAAGGGTCCCTGTGAGGGAATGCATCTCCTCAAGAGAAAGCAGAGATGGCTTTGAAAGCCGCACTGCTGCAAAAGCTGGGGAGAACGAGGCCCCTGCCGCCTCCATACAGATTTGGCCAGAAGGACAACCTGGCGGACAGCAAAACCGTAAGTGAGGAGCCATCAGCCACTGATACAACGTCCGGGCTGAGAGTCTAAACACCAGAGGGACCACCTTTGGTGAATGAGCCCACTCCTTGACCACCTCTGGTGGAAGGGGAAAACTGTCATCAGAACCACGCTTTGGGAAGCATTTGCCAGAGCAGACCCTGGGCTTGGTCACAGTGGCCTGAAAACTGGAGCGGTTAAGGAACACACTCCTTGTTCTCTTAGGCAAGGTAAACTGGTGCCTTTTTGGCAGAGAGGGTTGCTCCTCTGATACTGGCGGATTGAGGTCCAGTACAGAATTAATGTACAGTGGGAACCTTAGAGAGGTGCCGTCAGCCACTGATACAACTATCAGGGCTGAAATACTAGACACCGGAGGGACCAACCTTGGTGAATAAGCCCACTCCTTGACCACCTCTAGTGGAAGGGGGAAACAGTCATCAGAACCACGCTTTGGGAGCGTCTGTCAGGACAGGCTCTGGGCTTGTCACAGTGGGCTGAAAACTGGAGTGGTTAAGGAACACATTCCTTGTTCTCTTAAGGTATACTGATGCCTTTCTGCCAGAGGGGGATACTCCCCTGATACAGGCGGATTGAGGTCCAGTACAAATATAATGGACGCAATCAAATCATTAGCATCTGCATCACCTTCGGACCGATCAATGGTACATTAAGTAGCGTCCGAGCCCCCAGTAAAGACATCCTCCTCGTCCAGCGAGTCAGCTCGTGAATCAGAGCTGCGGGACGGGGAAGGACAGGGGACCCTGCGTCTCCATTTTAGGAGGACGGGGTCTGAGATGAAGAGTCCTCTGAGAGCTTTGCTGAGCGAGCCGTAGCAGCCGAAGCGCCCTAAGAAGGGGGCTAATGCATGCTCAGCACCACCGGAGCAGCTGGAGGGGCCACTGACGAGCCTCCAGGCTGAGGGACCACTGTGTTTATGTGCTCAGTACAGGCAGTACGAGTCTACATGCAGTGCGTACTAAGAACAGCCTTGCAGCCTTGCTCTGATGTGAGACATGCTGCAGAAGTGGGGGCTCTGTGAGGGAATGCATCTCCAGAATGACCCCCAGCAGAGTATATAAACAGAGAATATAAGCAGCTGCGCTGCACAACTGGAGGTTGTGGCTTGCCAGACCGTTTAACATACATTTCTGTGCCCTCCAGTCCCCCAGCTCAGGCCCCCATCTGTCACAATGTGGTATCTCTGTGCCTATGCAGACATTGAGAACGCTGAGAAAATGGCGACCGGAGCGAGGAGAGGGGGCGGGGCCTACTCTGAGAGCGGGCAAATGAGGTATACAGGGGAGGGAATCTGTCCTCAGTGAGGAGTGTCCGCTCCCTGTGCTGAACAGCCGCTGGGCGGAGCCGCACTGTCCCTCTGCATGACTGACATGCAGAGGGAGTGAAACTAGGCCTCAGGCGAAGCCGGGGCCTAGATTTAAACATGCGGCCAGCGTGCAGGCACCATCGGCGCGGTTCTCCAGTGAAAACTGCAGAACCGGCCGGAAATGTTACCACAGTTACATAACACACTCCCCCCAATAAATAAAGTACAAGGGGCCCCTGGAACGACCACTTTCTGTGGTAAAAACGTCTCAATACTTAGCTTTTGAGACGCAGGTGCCAGGTCCCTGGGGGGGGGTTAAACGCTCCGTCCGGCAGGATCCTGAACAGGGCTGCGGATGGAGACCGGTCTCCTGCAAAGCAGAGAGAACCGTGATGGCTCCCACTTCAAGCCAGAGCCCGAGGGATGGTGAAGGAGCGCGGCATGTGAAGGCTCCAGCCTTGTAAAGTCAACCTTAACAGCACCGCCGACACAGTGGGGTGAGAAGGGACATGCCGGGAGTCCAGATTGGACCCGCTTTTCTTCCAAATCTTTGAAATCCAAAAAATCAAAAATCAAAAATCAGAGAATGCATGTGTGTGTGTGACCTCCTGAACACAAAGCATTGAAACTGGCTAGGACTGGCTACCAGGGGGTGTATATGCTAGGAGGGAGGAGCTACACGTTTGAGTGTAGTACTTTTGTGTCCTCCGGAGGCAGAAGCTATACACCCATGGTCTGGGTTTCCCATAAGGAACGATGAAGAAATATAGTAACACTCTAAAGTATATGGTAATACTCATGTCCAACACTCAACGCTAGGTTCATCAGGCGTAATCATATGTATAGATTCAATCAACATTTAAAAACAGGAAAAAGTTTTCTGCCCCGGGACTCAATGATGTAAGTGTCCCCTTCATGATATGGCATGGCTGCGTGTTTGCACACAATTGTGTTTTTTTTGCACATTTTTTGTACATGCAGAGGGGAGAGTTACACATTTTACAGTATCCCGTTCTACATAAGAGGGACTGACAGGACCTTAAGGGTGAGCTGACATGAATCGGTGGCACCAACCTAAATCTAGGGTGTGCTACCTCCGCTGGTAGGAAGGGTTTGATAGGGTGAGCTCAGATCATAATAGGAATAGGGCGCCCTCCCTCTCTCCACCAATTCTGCATGTAAATAATTTGATAATGTTTTAGCCTTGGTTGATATCTATTTATCTATTTTATATTATATTAATAAAAGTTATATTTTGGTACATCCTGGAGGGAGTCTCCGCCATTATTCATGTAGGTACTATGCTTCCATTACATTTTCCCTGCTGAATACATACCCTGCATGGCATCTCTCTTCTGCTGCTCTGACCTGATCAGTGCAGAACAGGAGAGGAAGCTTGCCGAGACCGGCACGGAGGCTGCATGAGTTGAGCAACTGTAGGAATTTTTACACGAGTAATTCAATGTGATAAGATCTAATAAAGGGAATTTTGTTTACTTACCGTAAATTCCTTTTCTTCTAGCTCCTATTGGGAGACCCAGACAATTGGGTGTATAGCTTCTGCCTCTGGAGGCCACACAAAGTATTACACTTTAAAAAGTGTAACCCCTCCCCTCTGCCTATACACCCTCCCGTGGACCACGGGCTCCTCAGTTTTGGTGCAAAAGCAGGAAGGAGAAAACTTATAAACTGGTCTAGGTAAATTCAATCCGAAGGATGTTCGGAGAACTGAAGACCATGAACTAAAAGAACAATTCAACATCAACAACATGTGAACACAAAAGAACAACCAGCCCGAAGGGCACAGGGGCGGGTGCTGGGTCTCCCAATAGGAGCTAGAAGAAAAGGAATTTACGGTAAGTAAACAAAATTCCCTTTTTCTTTGTCGCTCCATTGGGAGACCCAGACAATTGGGACGTCCAAGAGCAGTCCCTGGGTGGGTAAAAGAATACCTCAATAAAGAGAGCCGAAAACGGCCCCCTCTTACAGGTGGGCAACCGCCGCCTGGAGGACTCGCCTACCTAGACTGGCGTCTGCCGAAGCATAAGTATGCACTTGATAGTGCTTCGTGAGTGTGCAGACTAGACCACGTAGCTGCCTGACACACCTGCTGAGCCGTCGCCTGGTGCCGCAATGCCCAGGACGCACCTACGGCTCTGGTAGAATGGGCTTTCAACCCTGAAGGGAGCGGAAGCCCAGAAGTACGGTAGGCCTCGAGAATCGGTTCCTTGATCCACCGAGCCAGGGTTGACTTGGAGGCCTGAGAGCCCTTACGCTGGCCAGCGACAAGGACAAAGAGCGCGTCTGAATGGCGCAGGGGCGCCGTACGAGACACGTAGAGCCGGAGTGCTCTCACAAGATCCAAAGAGTGCAAATCCTTTTCACACTGGTGAATTGGATTAGGACAAAAGGAAGGCAAGGAGATATCCTGATTTAGATGAAAAGAGGATACCACCTTAGGGAGAAATTCTGGGACCGGGCGCAGAACCACCTTATCCTGGTGGAAAACCAGGAAGGGAGCTTTGCATGACAGCGCTGCAATCTCAGACACTCTCCGAAGTGATGTGACTGCCACCAGGAAGGCCACCTTCTGAGAGAGACGGGAGAGAGAGACCTCCCGCAGCGGTTCAAAGGGCGGCTTTTGAAGAGCCGTCAGGACCCTGTTAAGATCCCAAGGTTCCAACGGACGTTTGTAAGGTGGGACCATGTGGCAAACCCCCTGCAGGAACGTACGGACCTGCGGAAGCCTGGCTAGACGCCTTTGAAAAAACACGGAGATCGCCGATACTTGGCCCTTGAGAGAGCCTAGGGACAAACCCTTGTCCATTCCAGATTGAAGGAATGAAAGGAAAGTGGGTAAGGCAAACGGCCATGGAGGAAGGCCGTTATCAGAGCACCAGGATAAGAAAATTTGCCAAGACCTGTAATAGATCTTGGCGGACGTTGGCTTCCTGGCTTGTCTCATGGTGGCAATAACATCCTGAGACAACCCTGAAGACGCTAGGAGCCAGGACTCAATGGCCACACAGTCAGGTTGAGGGCCCCGGAATTCAGATGGAAAAACGGACCTTGTGACAGCAGGTCTGGGCGGTCTGGAAGTGCCCACGGTTGACCCACCGTGAGATGCCACAGATCCGGATACCACGACCGCCTCGGCCAGTCTGGAGCGACGAGAATGGCGCGACGGCAGTCGGACCTGATCTTGCGAAGTACCCTGGGTAGCATCGCCAGAGGAGGAAACACATAAGGCAGTCGAAACTGCGACCAATCCTGTACTAAAGCGTCCGCTGCCAGGGATCTGTGATCCTGAGACCGTGCCATGAAGGCCGGGACCTTGTTGTTGTGCCGTGACGCCATGAGATCGACGTCCGGCGTTCCCCAGCGGTGACAGATCTCTCGAAACACGTCTGGGTGAAGAGACCATTCCCCCGCGTCCATGCCCTGACGACTGAGAAAATCTGCTTCCCAGTTTTCTACGCCCGGGATGTGAACTGCGGAGATGGTGGAGCCTGTGACTTCCACCCATAGCAGAATCCGCCGGACTTCCTGGAAGGCTTGACGACTGCGAGTGCCGCCTTGGTGGTTGATGTAGGCGACGGCAGTGGCGTTGTCCGACTGGATTCGGATCTGCCTGCCCTCCAGCCACCGATGGAAAGCCAATAGGGCTAGATATACTGCCCTTATCTCCAGGATATTGATCTGAAGGGACGATTCTATTGGAGTCCAGGTTCCTTGAGCCCTGTGGTGGAGAAAAACCGCTCCCCAACCTGACAGACTCGCGTCCGTGGTGACCACGGCCCAGGTTGGAGGTAGGAAGGATTTTCCCCGAGACAGAGATGTGGGTAGGAGCCACCACTGAAGTGATGTTTTGGTTGCCAGGGAAAGAGAGACATTCTTGTCGAGGGAAGCCGAACTCTTGTCCCATTTGCGGAGAATGTCCCATTGGAGTGGCCGTAGATGGAATTGCGCGAACGGCACTGCTTCCATAGCTGCAACCATCTTCCCCAGGAAGTGCATGAGGCGCCTTAAGGGGTGTGACTGACTCCGAAGAAGTGATTGCACCCCCGCCTGCAGAGAAAGCTGCTTGTCCCGCGGTAGCTTGACTAACGCTGGCTGGGTCTGAAACTCCATCCCGAGGTAAGTCAGTGATTGGGACGGCGTCAACTTGGATTTCGGGAAATTGATGATCCACCCGAACCGCTGGAGAGTCGCCAAAGTGACGGTAAGACTTTGTTGACACGCCACCCGAGAAGGGGCTCTGACTAGGAGATCGTCCAAGTAGGGGATCACCGAGTGGCCCTGAGAGTGCAGGACCGCCACGACGGATGCCATGACCTTGGTGAAAACCCGTGGTGCTGTCGCCAGGCCGAAGGGCAATGCGACGAACTGGAGGTGTTCGTCCCCGATGGCGAAGCGCAGGAAACGTTGATGTTCGGGTGCGATCGGCACATGGAGATAAGCATCCTTGATGTCGATCGATGCTAGTAAGTCTCCTTGTGACATCGAGGCGATGACGGAGCAGAGAGATTCCATCCGAAACCGTCTGGTTCTCACATGTCTGTTGAGCAGCTTGAGGTCCAGGACGGGACGGAATGACCCGTCCTTTTTTGGCACCACGAACAAGTTGGAGTAAAATCCGCGACCACGTTCCTGCATGGGAACGGGAATCACAACTCCTTCGCTTTTTAGAGCGTCCACTGCCTGAAGAAGTGCGTCGGCCTGTGCGGGGGGTGGGGAAGTTCTGAAGAAACGAGCCATAGGCCGAGAGCTGAACTCTATCCTGTAACCATGAGACAGAATGTCTCTCACCCATCGGTCTTGAACGTGTGGCCACCAGGCGTCTCCAAAGCGGGAGAGCCTGCCACCGACCGAGGATGTGGCTAGGTGAGGCCGAGAGTCATGAGGAGGTCGTCTTGGAGGCAGTGCCTCCTGCGGCCTTTTGGGGGCGTGACTTGGACCGCCACGCATAGGAGTTCTTCCGGCCTTTCTCCGGCCGGTTGGACGAAGAGGATTGGGGCTTGGCGGAGGGACGAAAGGACCAAAACCTCGCCTGGATTTTTCTCTGCTGAGGTCTCTTAGGTTTGGACTGGGGTAAGGAGGAGTCCTTTCCCGAGGATTCCTTAAAAATCTCATCCAACCTTTCGCCAAATAAACGGTCGCCAGAAAAAGGCAAACCAGTTAAGAATCTTTTGGACGCAGAGTCTGCTTTCCATTCGCACAGCCACATGGCCCTGCGGACTGCCACGGAGTTAGCGGATGCTACAGCCGTACGGCTAGCGGAGTCCAGGACGGCGTTCATGGCGTAGGACGAAAATGCTGATGCCTGAGAGGTTAAGGAAGAAACCTGCGGAGCAGAATTCCGCGTGACAGCATTAATCTCAGTGAGACAAGCCGAGATTGCTTGGAGGGCCCAAACGGCCGTAAAGGCCGGGGCGAAAGACGCGCCCGTGGCCTCATAAATAGACTTCACAAAGAGCTCTGTCTGTCAGTGGCATCCTTCAGGGATGAGCCATCGGCAACAGACACGACTGACCTAGCAGCCAATCTAGAGACTGGAGGATCCACCTTGGGGGAGTGTGCCCAGCCCTTAACGACTTCAGGAGGAAAAGGATAACGCGTGTCAGTGTGCCGTTTAGCAAAGCGCTTGTCCGGGACCGCTCTGGGCTTCTGGACAGCGTCCCTGAAGTTAGAGTGATCAAAAAACGTATTGCGCGTACGTTTGGGGAATCTAAATTGGTGTTTCTCCTGCTGAGCAGCAGGCTCCTCTGCAGGAGGAGGAGGGGGTGAAAAATCCAACACCTGGTTGATGGATGAGATAAGATCATTTACCAAGGCGTCCCCCTCAGGGACATCAAGGTTAAGGGCGAAGTCAGGGTCAGAGCCCTGAGCTCCCACGTCCGCCTCGTCTTCCTGAGAGTCCTCCAGCTGGGATCCAGAGCAGCGTGAAGAAGCCGGGGAAGAGTCCCAGCGAGACCGCTTAGCCGGCCTGGGGCTGCGATCCGGGCAGGAGTCCTCCGCCTGGGACCTAGGGGCAATCCTGGGAGCGCGCTGCGGCGCGGACTGAGAAGGACCTGGAGGAGACAAACTAACAGAGGCCGGGGCCTGTGAAGGGCCCGGCCTGGACTTCAATGCTTCCAGGAGCTTAGATGACCATTTGTCCATAGACTGTGCAATGGATTGAGACAGTGACTGGGAGAGTGTCTCAGCAAAAGAGGCCAACGACGGTGACCCTGTCACTGCAGAGTGTTCAGGGGGAGCCGGGGGATCTACATGGGCCGAGGGTCCCACAAGTGCCCGAGGCTCCGGCTGAGCAAGCGAGGCAGGAGTCGAGCATTGCTCACAGTGAGGTTAGGTGGATCCCGCAGGCAACATAGCCCCACAAGAGGTACAGGACGCGAAAAAAAATCTGCGCCTTAGTAGCTTTGCTCCTTGTGGACGACATGCTGTTGTCTCTTAGGAGAGTGACCACTGAGGGTATATGGGAAAAGGGTATCAGCCTTTCCAAACAGATTATATATATATATATATATCTATTCCGGCACCCTAGGGGGACCAGCACCGTGACCGGTGTGGCTTACCAACCGCTAACGAGCGGTGTGTGACCTCCAGATTCCCTGTCGTGGATCCCCTGGGTCTGCAGAGCTGTGTCTGAGTAGCATCCACCGGCAGAATGCTAAAAATGGCTGCCGGAGCTCTCAGGGGAGGAGTGGAGCCGAGGTCGGCGCCAACAAAGAGCGGGAATCTGGAGTCCCCAAGTGGTCAATGAGGGTGGGGGGAGACATGTAAAGATGCTCCAGCCCTCAGAGCCGACATCATGTCGGTAAACCCGCCCTTACCCCTGACAGGCAGGCCCGGGGGCGGGCTTTTCTCGACTAGGCCGCGGCGAAGCCGGGGACTAAATTTAAGGCCGTGCCCGACAAGCAGGCACGGTCGGCGCGGAAGTCCGCCGAAAAAAACAAGGGACGGAACTACCGCGGTTTCCGGGGAGAAGGAGCGACCTCCCTCCCTGTACAGTCCCCGCATGGGGACACAGAGTACCTCTAAGTTGCAGGGCCCGGTCCCTGGGGGTGAAGAAGCTCCGGTCCGGCAGGTTCCACCAGGGGCTGCGGATGGAGCCCGGTCCCAGCACGTGGATGACCGGTTAGGATCCCACTTCTCCCAGAGCCGCATAAGGGATGGTGAAGGAGACGGCATGTGGCTCCAGCCTCCGTACCCGCAATGGGTACCTCAACCTTAACAACACCGCCGACATAGTGGGGTGAGAAGGGAACATGCCGGGGACCCCTTCGGGGTCCGCTTTTCTTCCATCCGTCATAGCTATGTATGAGAATGCATGAGTGGATGTGTGCCTCCTTCCACACAAAGCATAAAACTGAGGAGCCCGTGGTCCACGGGAGGGTGTATAGGCAGAGGGGAGGGGTTACACTTTTTAAAAGTGTAATACTTTGTGTGGCCTCCAGAGGCAGAAGCTATACACCCAATTGTCTGGGTCTCCCAATGGAGCGACAAAGAAAGTGTGTGTGTATATATATATATATATATACATACATACATATACATATACACACACATATATATATACACATATATATATATATATATATGTGTGTGTGTGTGTGTGTGTGCAAATGTGCATGTAGCAGGGCTGTGTGTGCAAATGTGCATATAGCAGGGCTGAGTGTGCAAATGTGCATGTAGCAGGGCTGTGTGTGCAAATGTGCATGTAGCAGGGCTGTATGTGCAAATGTGCATGTAGCAGGGCTGTGTGTGCAAATGTGCATGTAGCAGGGCTGTGTGTGCAAATGTGCATGTAGCAGGGCTGTGTGTGCAAATGTGCATGTAGCATGGCTGTGTGTGCAAATGTGCATGTAGCAGGGCTGTGTGTGCAAATGTGCATGTAGCAGGGCTGTGTGTGAAAATGTGCATGTAGCAGGGCTGTGTGTGCAAATGTGCTTGTAGCAGGGCTGTGTGTGCAAATGTGCATGTAGCAGGGCTGTGTGTGCAAATGTGCATGTAGCAGGCCTGTGTGTGCAAATGTGCATGTAGCAGGGCTGTGTGTGCAAATGTGCATATAGCAGGGCTGTGTGTGCAAATGTGCATATAGCAGGGCTGAGTGTGCAAATGTGCATGTAGCAGGGCTGAGTGTGCAAATGTGCATGTAGCAGGGCTGAGTGTGCAAATGTGCATGTAGCAGGGCTGTGTGTGCAAATGTGCATGTAGCAGGGCTGTGTGTGGAAATGTGCATGTAGCAGGGCTGTGTGTGCAAATGTGCATGTAGCAGGGCTGTGTGTGAAAATGTGCATGTGGCAGGGCTGTATGTGAAACTGTGCATGTAGCAGGGCTGTGTGTGAAAATGTGCATGTAGCAGGGCTGAGTGTGCAAATGTGCATGTAGCAGGGCTGAGTGTGCAAATGTGCATGTAGCAGGGCTGTGTGTGCAAATGTGCATGTAGCAGGGCTGTGTGTGGAAATGTGCATGTAGCAGGGCTGTGTGTGCAAATGTGCATGTAGCAGGGCTGTGTGTGAAAATGTGCATGTGGCAGGGCTGTATGTGAAACTGTGCATGTAGCAGGGCTGTGTGTGAAAATGTGCATGTAGCAGGGCTGTGTGTGTGTGTGCATGTAGCAGGGCTGTGTGTGTGTGTGTGTGTGTGTGTGTGTATAATACACACTGCAGAGAGACTAACAATTCATTACTTCCCTCTTGTACCCCAGTACATCTTAATTAGTGATAATACCCCTCTACTTTACACACCAAGGACGTTTTAATTAAGGGAATGTTTTTCCCATTTTCTGCTTTCTAAACCTAGGGTGCATCTTATGGTAAGGTGTGTCTTCATACTAATTTGCTCAAATTATTAAAGATAAATTAAAAATAAAAAACCTCTAAAGACTTTAGGCTCCGGTTTCATATCTGCACTATGGCTTCCATTTACAATTGAAGCCAAACCCTTTGGCAGATCCAAGCAGTCCTTAGGGACTCAATTCACTTATTAGTTAGGCCCTGTGCCCACACTGCAGATTTTGGCGCGGATTTTCAGAAATCTGCATGTCCATTGTGAAGCCAGCAAAGTCTATGAGAATTCAGAAGTGCTGTGCCCACGTTGAGTATTTTTCCCTTGCGTACTTGGTGCAGATTTTTTTTTTCTGCACCAAATCTGCACCAAATACGCAAGGGAAAAATAAGCTACGTGGGTACAGCACTTCTGAATTCTCATAGATTTTGCTGGCTTCACCATGGATATGCAGATTTTGCTGCAGATTTCTGAAAATATGCATCAAAACTACACAGCGTGGACACTTGGCCTGAGGGTCTATTAATTTGAGGTTTCTGTTATTTTGATGTCAAAAACCAAGTTGCATGCTGCACTATTCTTGTTATCAAATGTGATAGTGACAATGCTGGAACCAACGGCAGAAGAACCAAATACAAACCAGAAGAAAGCAGGTATGTGAAATATCTGATCATGTAACATTAGTAAAACGCGTTCTCTACATTTATGTAACAAAGCCTAGGGAAAAAATGTAGAATTTTCTGTATCTAGTAAACTAAACCAACCTTAAAATACGATCGAGCTTCTTTGTAGCGGCACTCTAAAAACCTTGAATGTGAAACCTCAGATAAAAAGTGCGAGGGATCTCTGGGGATCTTCACCTTTAAACTGTCCACAGTAATCTGGACCAGATCAACACTGAAATAGAAAGTGAAAAGGAAAATTCTAGTCATAGCACAATGTTACAAAAATTACACTTATACCCTTTTCTAGCAAGTCAATAATAGAACACTTGTGATAACAGGGCTCAAAAAATAAGGTCTTTACTTTTAAAATGTATCCCTTTTTATTTAGCTTGAAAAAGCACCTTCGAAAAGCTGCAACATTGGCAGTGTAAAGCCTGCTTTACACGGGACGACCGATTATGCGATTTCACAATCGATCGTACCCGCCCCCGTCATTTGTGCATCACGGGCAAATCGCTGCCCGTGTCGCACAAAGTCGTGAAACCCCCGTCACACGTACTTACCTGCTGAGCGACCTCGCTGTGGGCGGCGAACGTCCACTTCCTGAATGGGGAGGGATGGTCAGCATCACAGCGACGTCACACTGCCACCGGCCAATAGAAGCGGTGGGGCGGAGATGAGCGGGATGTAAACATCCCGCCCACCCCATTCCTTCCGCATTGCCGGCGGGAGCCGTGGGATGCAGGTAAGCAGAGTTCATCGCTCCAGTGGTGTCACACGGAACGACGTGTGCTGCCATAGGAACGATGAACCGGCACAAGTAAAAATAAACGATATTATGAAACTGAGCGACGAGTACACGACTCACGATTTGTGAGCGATACTGCGTCGCTAAGAGGTTTCACACGAGACGACATCGTGTATGATGCCGGATGTGCGTCACAAAAACCGTGACCCCGACTATGCATCGCATGATCCGTCGTCTCGTGTAAAGCACCCTTAACTTAGGTGAATAAATCCACAGCTTTTTAGATTTTATTTGCTAGAATGCTGCAATTTCACTGTTTCTAAGTATATTTTTCTAATGTCGGAGGAACCCAATTGCGCGCATCTCACAATTTGCAGGTTATTTAACATATGCCTAGGAGGCTGTTGAATTCAGGTCAGAAGATTCGTGGCCATGAAGATCAGAAATGGTAACCGGCTTCATGAAGAGGTAGAGAATATAAATGAACACAAATTTAACAAATATTTAAAGTTTTCTTAATAAACTTCCTTCACCAAAAACTGACGGCCTTACCTGCTATAGGCCCCAGCATATCGACCAAACTGAAGCTTTCTGAAAGGCGCAAACTTCCGATCCATATTTCTCTTCAATCGTAAAGGGCCGTGCCAGAGGTAGTTGCCACTCCTTTCATAAAACACTACTAAATGTATGGTGTGCGCTGCCATCTTGAAGATGTAATGAAGAGGTATTTCTGTGCCTGAGAGATCATCCATCCCTTCCAGTCGGGGATCTCTTCCATCATATTTCTGCCACTGAAATCCCATTTTTTCAGCAGCTCGAAAAATACTACCCTGTAAAAAAAAAAAAAAAAAAAAAAAAAAATTATAAAAAGTTTGTGATGAAAGAGGATAACCTCAGAAATCATATGAAAACATCTAAAACTGTAATGGACATCACAATAAAAATATAAATGATTTGTCTAGTTCAGAGGTCCCCAACTCCAGTTCTCAAGGCCCACCAACAGTGCAGGTTTTTGGGATTTCCTTAGTATTGCAGGTGTTAAGTAATTACCTGCCCAGGTGCTGGTTCCAACAGCAGTGCAATGCTAAGGATATCCTGAAAACATGCACTGTTGGTGGGCCTTGAGGACTGGAGTTGGGGAACCCTGGTCTAGTTGATTACATTCTTATTCCAATAAGGTAAGGGCTATATGTCGTATGAGATTCTAATCATAGTGTTGCATCAGGACACCCATCTACAAAATCATATTCCGACCTACAACCTCCTGTGTATGCAACGCAATTGTGAATATTTGCAAAAGTGTTGGATTTTCTGTTGCTGGTTGTGTAGACTCAATACAAGTCATATGCATCTGTGGCTTAGCAAATTTTTTACAGAAAACTCACAGCTTTAGTCACGCGATTCATCTGTTAATAGGTGATGTGTGATGTCACCATGTAGCCTCAGCCTAATGATTAAAGGATGAAGCATTAGGCAAAACGAGCGTTGGGGTGCTCACTTGACTTCACCAGGTTCTGCACTATACTTTTTGTTTTGCATTTATTAGATATTTTTTGGCACATCATGCTATAAGATTATTACTCCTCCTTGGGATATATTGGTACCCATTATCCTAAAGCAGTGTATAAGGCTGCAACTTTGTAGGCATTTGTATAGTTTAACACCGGATACTTTTTCTCCTGTTACGAAGCATGTCTTTTTCGGTTTGGCTTTTTTTTTTTACTTTCCCATCTCACTATTCACTTTGATTGTGGCCATCTAGTGGATCTTTATGGTATTACCCTTTGATATTCCTTCATTATACCATTTATTCTATTTAGTATTTTGAGGGTATTTGCTATTAATGTTCCATATATTGACATTTGGGCACTTTTGCTGTTCAAATTTTTGAGAAAGAATTTTATACATTATAGGTAGTTGATTACAGAAGTTAAGGCAGAAAATACCTAATTTTTTTAAAAATATTATACTTTATTAATATAATAATATTATATTAATAATATTATTATAATATTTAAGCACCCCTTAAAATGACAGATAAGTGAACTATAATCAATTTTTCCATATCTTAAAACTCAAATCCCAATAAATTGATAGGGAGCTGAGGGCCTACAAGGGCAAGCCGCCGAGGAATGGGGGCACCAGGAAATTAAGGGTGTACTCCATTGCCAGGTAGGGGCAAATCGATTTAGGGATATTATCAAAAATCCCCTTTATATGAGATATGGATTAATGTCATTTTTTACTTGTCTGTTTATAGGCTAAGATATTAATGTGCACTGAGTTTATGAGTGGTAGGTTGTTATATGTTTTCCTGTGAGACCCTAGTGGTAATCTATTTTTTTGTTGAGACCCTAGTGACCTGACACTAAAAAGGGTGAGGGCCAGAAAAGGGAGAGCCGCCGAGGAATGGGGGCATCGTTTAAATTAGGATGTGCTCTATTGGCAGGCAGCAATATACTTAATTAGGGTGAGAGGGAAGGGAACCCCCCTCCTTTTTGACTATATATCTGTGTATTGTGTATAGTGGTCTTACAGTTTTTCTGATTGGGTTCATAGCAACCTCCACGGTATTCAAGAAATTTTAGTCCACTTATGCATTAAAAACCAAACAAAAAACATATCAATAAAAGTATAATATTTTAAAAAAAATTAGGTATTTTCTGCCACAACTTTTGCTGTTCAGTATTCTGCTTGATTTCACCTTTTTATCAGTTTTTACTCATTACTTATTAATAAAGATTTGTTATTTATGTACTTTGGCTGTTTACTCTTTATGTCTGTAGATTTTTGATCTTTTCACTAGGGTCTTACATTACTACATGGCCAAATGTAGATGTTCTTTTAATGATTAAAGGGGTTTTCCACTGTTAAGACAACCTTTTCTCAATCCCATATACTCTCTGGTACTATTGCAGTGGTATCGACACTGCCTCTCCTTGGGATTGTGTGACATTGTTATGTCACGCAATCCCTGCGGCCAAGCAGTGCTGGCTTCACTCTCCTTTTCTACAGATAAAATCAGACATCTGGAGGAAGTGATAGCTGTGGCTGCTCTCTCACTTCCTCTAGATGTGTTGATTTATCCGAAGGTGGGGAGAGTGAAGCCAGCACTAACTGGCCGCAGGGATAGCGTAACAATTTCAAACAATCCCAAGGAGAAGTGCCAATACTGATGGAGCAGCTCTAGCACCAGAGGTGAGTATATGTGTTATTATTTACTATGCTGCAACATAGGGATTGAGAAGGGATTGGCCATACAGCAGACAACCCTTTAATAAATGAAATATTTAGTCATTCAGTAACAAGTTAAAAAATGGGCGACAACCTCTGTAGTAGCATTAATAGAAGCGATTATCCTTACTTTATGTTCCCATGTCTTGTCCAGTAGGCCTAAAGTGGTGATGTCTCCATGCTTGCAAAAATATTGACATCCCGGTGGTAAACTGTCAGGCGAGCTCCTGAGCTGTTCCAAATCTTTTCTTAATAGTTCCAAAATCTGAGAATCCACTAGAAAGACCGGTACATTGTGATTGGAAACCAAATTTAAAAAGATCTTAACCACTTTCTGTATGGAAAGAAAGAGAACATAAAATGTGTTTATTATCTTACAACTTTAGATTTTCATCTTTCTTATAAACACATGGGCTCAATAAATTACCAGCTAAATGAAGCACATGAATGTCTGCCATCAGAGGTGAAATCAGAAGTCTGAAGGCTTGGAGGAGATATTTACACACACTTCTAAAACTTTAGCTTAGAATCTATAATGCGATAAACATTCGATGGACTATGCGCTCTACTTGCCCAATGTATGCCGTCCGCAGCAGACAAGCTTCCTTTCAGCTTGGAGAAAGCCGGACCATTCTAAACAAAATAAACATTAGATAAAGAAATGAATGGAAAAAATACAAGCCAATTGGCTGCTAAAAATTCAGTCTGCTGAAAAACCCAGAGATCTGAAACCTCATCAGGATCTGACAGCAGATTTAATCTCGATAGAGCAGGTCAGGTCTACTGAAATCTGCAGCAAAAGATTATATGATACATACTGTAGAATGATCTAGATTACATGTACATTTTGTAAACAATAGCAATGCCTTTGCAAGAAATCTACAGCCTGATCCAAAGGAGGTGAGTAGTTATTGCCGTGGATATCACCCTCTCTGGAAATCTACTCTGTACTAATACTTCACACAGATTATCTGGTAAGCGCACTATTGAGGCTTTGAAAACTTCATCCACATATATTACCCTGTACATTTGTGGCAGTTTTGAGACATCTGGCCCAGACTTACACAAATTCTAGCCTGTAACAGCTTTAGGCTGGATTCACACACATTTTGCTGAACTTTTGTTGATATTCTATTAGTTAAAAACACTGGGGAAAATGTACTTTAAAGACTATAGTAAATTATTGAAAAGTCTAAAACACAGACTTTTTTTACTTTCTCGCCCTCCTGCTTAAAAAGATCGTCCAGTACTATTACACTGATGACGTATCCTTAGGATAGACCATCAATGTCTGATCGGCTGGGGTCCGACATCACGCACCGCCATCAATCAGCTGTATTCAGCAACAGCAGCATGTAGCCAAGCTGCCCCGACTTCTGATAATGGCTGGTTGTGTACTGCACATCCGCCCCCCGCCCCATTCAAATCAACAAGAGGCGAATGTGCAGTACACGACTGAGGCCGCTATCAGAGGACGGAGCAGCTCTACAACTGAGCATTTCCGGCGGCCTGCTGCCGCCGCTGGCACTAGGGCTATGTGCGCACGTTGCGTATTTGCATGCAGTTACGCTGCGATCTATGAAGATTATGCAGAAGACGGCTGCTGCCCGAAGCGCGCGTTCTAAGAAGTGACATGTCACTTCTTTCCTGCGCTCTGCCTGCAGGTCCCGCTCTGTCTATGGCAGGGGCTGCATCCAGAGCGCATGAAAACGTTTTTTTTTTTTTCATTACGGACTCTTTCTGCAGTGATTTGAAGCACACGTGTGCTGTTCAAATCGCTGCAGAACCTTCTGCAGGGACAGAGCGCAACGTGCGCACATAACCTAATAATGGCTAATTGGCGGCAGGTGTCCGATCTTAAGGATACGCCATCAGTGTAAATAAGTGGACGACCTCTTTATTGTGCATATTCTGATATTTTTCTGATGTTTCTTTTCATTAGGCTTCTATTCAATGGTAAATGTATACACGAGGGGTTTTTTTTCCATTTCTGGGGACAAAGTCAACTTCAAAAAATGGCTAAAAAAATTTCACTTCACTGTTCATATATTCCTTTGAGCGTTTTTATTCTGATTCAGGTTTAGAGATTACTCTGGCTGATGAAAATAAAGTGCATGTCACTATTTTGAAGTGTCTCCTAACACAATAAGCTCAAAACTAGTCACTGTCCAATCAAAAGGCTGCAAAAAAAAACAAAAAAAAAACCAACTCTCCAAAACACACTTAAAAAGCTCTTTACAGCTGTGAGCACACAATATGTTTAAGATGCAGACACACCTGAAGTCACTTTAGGGATGAGCCAGTGGTCTCTCCTTGAATTGGCTTTGCTGCACGTTTTGCCGCCGTGTTTTTGCAAGAATTTAAAGCGAAACAATCACCAGGATTTATCTATATAAACTAAACCCAGTGCTATCATGCTGATTCTATACATACCTTTAGTTGTCAGTCTAGCATCTACAGAGGCCAGGCAGCAGACAGGGGCAGGAATAGATACCAAAACCCCACCCACATACAAGCTATTCGGCAGCTGTTGCCAATCAAAAACCTGTGCATTTCCTGTAACTTTATTTGCCTGTATTTCAAAACTATACATCCAATCTGACAACTATAGGTATGTGTAGAATCAGCCTGTATAACACTGGTTTAAAGGCCACGTCTCACTAAGCGACATCGCTAGCAACATCGCTGCTGAGTCACGGTTTTTGTGACGCAACAGCGATGTTGCTAGCGATGTCGCTGTGTGTGACATCCAGCAACAACCTGGCCCCTGCTGTGAGGTCGCCGGTCGTTGCTGAATGTCCTGGACCATTTTTTGGTCGTTGCTCTCCCCCTGTGAAGCACACACTGCTGTGTTTGACAGCGAGAGAGCAACGATCTGAATGTGCAGGGAGTAGGGAGCCGGCTTCTGCGGACGCTGGTAACCAAGGTACACATCGGGTAATCAAGCAAAGGCTTTGCTTGGTTATCCGATATTTACCTTGGTTACCAGCGTCCACAGCTTCTAGAAGACGGCTCCCTGCTCCCTGCACACGTAGCCAAGGTACACATCAGGTAACTATAAGCAAAGCGCTTTGCTCAGTAACCCGATGTGTACTATGGTTACGAAGCACAGCGTCGTTACACAGGTCGCTGGTGGCTGATCTCTGATCGCTGTGGAGATCTGCCTGTTTGACAGCTCACCAGCGACCATGTAGCGACGCTCCAGCGATCCCCGCCAGGTCGGATCACTGGTAGGATCGCTGGAGCGTCGCTAAGTGTGACGGTACCTTTAGTTTATATAGCAAAATCTAGTGAACACCACCCAAAGAATGAACGTGGTACTTCTTTTAACCACTTCACGGTTTCTGAACACTGGAGTGGTTAAAAAAAACAAAACACTGAACTTTTGCACAATAAATTCATTTTGCCATTGCTGTTGTATTATGTTCATTTTTTACTAAGGTTTTTTAGCGCTTTTTAAAAGGCATATTCCAGGTGGAATCCACCTGAAATAGACATCTTGTGCACATACCTTTTTTCTAAGGCATTTTCAAAGCAGAAACTGAGATGAAACTGAGTGCAAACTCTCTAAAGATTGAGTAAAATTACTCAGTGTGTCTTATACTGCTTCAGGAAACAAAAAGTCTTGAAAGAAGCGTTTTCTAAAGATGCTTCCACTCGCAAAAAAAAAACAAAAAAACCTCCATGTGCACACTCCCTAACCCCTGAAAAGTGTCACAAACAAGCAATCTTATATGGCTGGGGATACATGACAATTTTTAACATAGATTGCCGTATGTCACTGCTGCATTGCACCATAATGTAAGTGTATAAGGTCACAGTTTGACCCACAATTTTACCACAACCATGATAGACAAGTTGCGAAACGGTTCTGACTATGGTAAAATGGCAAAGTGGCAAGCAGTGATCTTTGGCGGCCCAACCTGTGCTGTACCTAAAATCACCGTGTAGCCCCAGCCTTAACGTTACATAAAAAAGGCATCAAAAACACTTGGAACTTGAAAAGTGTGGGTTCTTTTTTTACTAGCTTTCAAAATGAGTTGTTTTTTTAATTAAGGGGATAATTTATCTATCCATAACTCCTCTTATTAAGATCTGGTGTCAACAGGAATAAAGGACAGAAACATGTCCCACTCTATGCCCCGTACTACATAAAATATCTCAGTGCCCTATATGATATGGGAAGAGATATTACCTTGGTAGATATGTAATAGCGGTAGTAGTACAGCTGGAACAGAAGAAACAATGTACTTGCTGCTGTCAGCACAGCCAGCACCACGTTTTTGTTGACTCGCTGCATTATCCCGGACTCGCAGACGTGTGATGGCAATTCATATCAAATCTGGGCATTGTTGTCAGGTCATATGAGGTATGCAGCCAAACTGTAATGTATCACAATAAGGTTATTACATCAATCACATCATCAAATACCTACAGAAAGTAAAGGATGTGTTCTATCTATAAAGCAGAGGGCAAGGTAGCTACCGTACATAAGAAACAGCAGACTTTCATGCGGAATGGTAGCTAAAACAGAGGGTCCTGAGCAATAAACCCCCTTATAATATGACTTTAAAGAGTATGTTCACACTGCGTCTTTTTCCTGCTGTCAAAACCAGCTATTTTTCGGGCAGACTCTTCTCTAGAGTTTTGCAAACCATAACCATTTTTTTTTGTATTTTCCCGAGCGCTTTTTGAATGTGTTTTTCCTGCTAGTGCTATTTTTTTAATCATTTTCCTAGCGCTTCTTGGGCTCCTTCTTACTGGCATTTCTGTGTTTTTTAAGCCATTAAACAATGAAGCAAAAGCAAGCATTTTTTTTTAATGAAAACTCTAACAAAATGCTCAAAAACATCTCGGGCTTCTTTGCAGCCTTTCCATTGACTTCAGTTGTATTTACTGTATTAGTGGGAATTTGCCAAAACAATGGACACGTTACTGATCTTAATGCTTGGTATCTTTGCAAGCATAAAATATTTAAAAGACAATCAGAAGGCTGAACATGTCAGATCTCTCCTTCACTCCCTAAACCCCATCACTCGCTCGCTTATGTCACCGCACCTCAAAAACATTGGTAGAATTTGACATTATCTCACCATTGACTCTGCAAAAATTCTTACTGTTGCACTGATTAATTTCTTGCTTGTATTACTGCAACTTTCTACTAATCAGTCTCATTCTTACTAATCACTTACATCTCCAATCTATCCTGAATGCAGAAGCCAAGGTCATATTTCTGTCCAACCACTACACTGGTGCCGTCTTTCTGTGCCAATCTTTGCACTGGTTACCCATCCACTACAGAATCTAATAGAAACTTATTACTCTATGGCCACGTTTACACATTGCGTATTTGGTGAGTTTTTTACCTCAGCATTTGTAAGAAAAAAACAGGACTGGGTAACAAATACAGAGGTAAAAACACTCACCAAATACTCAACGCGTGCACTTGATCTTACACACAAAGCTCTCCACAGTTCTGCACCGCCCTACATCTCTTCGCTCATCTCTGTCTACAACCATACATAACATACTCTATAATCCCAAAGTCAGACTCAAATCTTCAGGACTTCTCTCGTGCTGCACCAGTTTTCTGGAATGCACTACAAGAGACAATCCGATTTGCAGTATCTACAGTTTTAAGTGTGCCCTAAAAACAATTTATATTTTAGACTGGCCTATCACCTCATCTCAATAATCTAACTATCCCATTATCTCTTCATTGCACGCGATAGCACTGTGCATCTGTACTTGTACACATACTGGCTGGTGACCGGTTCATGCAGCCTTATTTGAATGTCCCTATTTATTTTATTGATGGCTGGGTCTTACATGACATAATTTTTACCTTTCGTGCCGCCCCTATTTCCTCATAGATAAGCTTGTGAGCAGGGCCCTCACTCCTCTTTGTATCTGTTGAATGGTGTTAGTCTGTAATACTTGTTTGTACAAGTACCCTTTGAATTTTAAAGTGCTATGGAATATCTTGGCGCAATACAGATAAAAATTATTAGTTATTATGTGAACAGGATGTCATTTTCCCATACAAATTAATAGGACCATTCTTTAGATTGCTTTATTAGCACTTCTTCCACCATTTACAGATGAAATCAGAAGTTTACATACACTATCTAAAAAGAAGGGAATTTTGTTTACTTACCGTAAATTCCTTTTCTTCTAGCTCTAATTGGGAGACCCAGACAATTGGGTGTATAGGCTATGCCTCCGGAGGCCGCACAAAGTACTACACTTAAAAGTGTTAAGCCCCTCCCCTTCTGCCTATACACCCCCCGTGCTCCCACGGGCTCCTCAGTTTTGGTGCAAAAGCAAGAAGGAGGAAAAAGAATTATCAACTGGTTTAAAGTAACTTCAATCCGAAGGAATATCGGAGAACTAAAACCATTCAACATGAACAACATGTGTACACAAAAAAACAGGGGCGGGTGCTGGGTCTCCCAATTAGAGCTAGAAGAAAAGGAATTTACGGTAAGTAAACAAAATTCCCTTCTTCTTTTTCGCTCTATTGGGAGACCCAGACAATTGGGACGTCCAAAAGCAGTCCCTGGGTGGGTAAAATAATACCTCGTAAGAGAGCCGTAAAACGGCCCTTTCCTACAGGTGGGCAACCGCCGCCTGAAGGACTCGTCTACCTAGGCTGGCATCCGCCGCAGCATAGGTATGCACCTGATAGTGCTTCGTGAAAGTGTGCAGGCTCGACCAGGTAGCCGCCTGACACACCTGTTGAGCCGTAGCCTGGTGCCTCAAAGCCCAGGACGCTCCCACGGCTCTGGTAGAATGGGCCTTCAGCCCTGAGGGAACCGGAAGCCCAGCCGAACGGTAAGCTTCGATAATTGGCTCCTTTATCCACCGAGCCAGGGTTGATTTGGAAGCCTGTGATCCTTTACGCTGGCCAGCGACAAGGACAAAGAGTGCATCCGAGCGGCGCAGGGGCGCCGTACGAGAAATGTAGAGTCTGAGTGCTCTCACCAGATCTAACAAGTGCAAATCCTTTTCACATTGGTGAACTGGATGAGGATAAAAAGAAGGTAAGGAAATATCCTGATTGAGATGAAAGGGGGATACCACCTTAGGAAGAAATTCCGGAACCGGACGTAGAACCAACTTGTCCTGGTGAAACACCAGAAAAGGGGCTTTGCACGACAACGCTGCTAGCTCAGACACTCTCCGAAGAGAAGTGACTGCTACTAGAAAAACCACTTTCTGCGAAAGTCGTGAGAGGGAGATATCTCTCATTGGCTCGAAAGGTGGTTTCTGAAGAACCATCAGCACCCTGTTTAGATCCCAGGGTTCTAACGGCCGCTTGTAAGGTGGAACGATGTGACAAACTCCCTGCAGGAACGTGCGTACCTGTGGAAGTCTAGCTAGGCGCTTCTGGAAAAACACAGAGAGCGCCGAAACTTGTCCCTTAAGGGAGCCCAGCGACAAACCCTTTTCCAGTCCAGATTGAAGGAAGGACAGAAAAGTAGGTAATGCAAATGGCCAGGGAGAAAAACCCTGAGCAGAGCACCACGACAGAAAAATTTTCCACGTCCTGTGATAGATCTTGGCGGACGTTAGTTTTCTAGCCTGTCTCATAGTGGCAATGACGTCTTGAGATAACCCTGAAGACGCTAGGATCCAGGACTCAATGGCCACACAGTCAGGTTGAGGGCCGCAGAATTCAGATGGAAAAACGGCCCTTGAGATAGCAAGTCTGGTCGGTCTGGTAGTGCCCACGGTCGGCCGACCGTGAGATGCCACAGATCCGGGTACCACGACCGCCTCGGCCAGTCTGGAGCGACGAGGATGACGCGGCGGCAGTCGGCCCTGATCTTGCGTAACACTCTGGGCAACAGTGCCAGCGGAGGAAACACATAAGGGAGCTGAAACTGCGACCAATCCTGAAATAAGGCGTCTGCCGCCAGAGCTCTGGGATCTTGAGACCGTGCCATGAACATTGGTAGCTTGTTGTTGTGCCGGGACGCCATGAGGTCGACGTCCGGCACCCCCCAGCGGCAATAGATCTCCTGAAACACGTCCGGGTGAAGGGACCATTCCCCTGCGTCCATGCCCTGGCGACTGAGATAATCCCCTTCCCAGTTTTCTACGCCTGGGATGTGAACTGCGGATATGGTGGAGGCCGTGGCTTCCACCCACATCAAAATCCGCCGGACTTCCTGGAAGGCTTGTCGACTGCGTGTGCCGCCTTGGTGGTTGATGTATGCCACCGCTGTGGAATTGTCCGACTGAATTCGGATCTGCTTGCCTTCCAGCCACTGCTGGAACGCTTTCAGGGCAAGATACACTGCCCGTATTTCCAGAACATTGATCTGAAGCGAGGACTCTTGCCGGGTCCACGTACCCTGAGCCCTGTGGTGGAGAAAAACCGCTCCCCACCCTGACAGACTCGCGTCCGTCGTGACTACTTCCCAGGATGGGGGTAGGAAGGATTTCCCCTTCGATAATGAAGTGGGAAGAAGCCACCACCGAAGGGAGGCTTTGGTCGCCTGAGAAAGGGAGACGGTCCTGTCGAGGGACGTCGGCTTCCTGTCCCATTTGCGTAGGATGTCCCATTGAAGGGGACGCAGGTGAAACTGCGCGAAAGGGACTGCTTCCATTGCTGCCACCATCTTCCCCAGAAAGTGCATGAGGCGCCTCAAGGGGAATGACTGGCCTTGAAGGAGAGATTGTACCCCTTTCTGTAGTGACTGCTGCTTGATCAGCGGAAGCTTCACTATCGCTGAGAGGGTATGGAACTCCATGCCAAGGTATGTCAGCGATTGGGCCGGTGTCAGATTTGACTTTGGAAAATTGATGATCCACCCGAAACTCTGGAGAGTCTCCAGGGTAGCGTCGAGGCTGTGTTGGCATGCCTCTTGAGAGGGTGCCTTGATCAACAGATCGTCCAAGTACGGGATCACCGAGTGACCCTGAGAATGGAGGACCGCAACTACAGTAGCCATAACCTTGGTGAAAACCCGTGGGGCTGTTGCCAGGCCGAATGGCAGTGCCACGAACTGTAGGTGTTCGTTTTCTATGGCGAAGCGCAAGAAGCGCTGGTGCTCTGGGGCAATCGGAACGTGGAGATAAGCATCTTTGATATCGATCGATGCAAGGAAATCTCCTTGAGACATTGAGGCGATGACGGAGCGGAGAGATTCCATCCGGAACCGCCTGGTCTTTACGTGTTTGTTGAGAAGTTTCAGGTCCAGGACTGGACGGAAGGACCCGTCCTTCTTTGGGACCACAAACAAGTTGGAGTAAAAACCGTGGCCCTGTTGCTGAAGAGGAACAGGGACCACCACTCCTTCTGCCTTCAGAGTGCCCAGCGCCTGCAGAAGAGCCTCGGCTCGCTCGGGAGGCGGAGAGGACCTGAAGAATCGAGTCGGGGGACGAGAGGTGAACTCTATCTTGTAACCGTGAGACAGAATGTCTCTCACCCAGCGGTCTTTTATTTGTGGCAGCCAGGTGTCGCAAAAGCGGGAGAGCCTGCCACCGACCGAGGATGCTACTAGAGGAGGTCGAAAGTCATGAGGAAGCCGCTTTGTTAGCGGTGCCTCCAATGGTCTTTTTAGGACGTGACTTAGACCGCCATGCATCAGAGTTCCTTTGTTCTTTCTGAGACCTTTTGGACGAGGAGAATTGGGCCTTGCCCGCGCCCCGAAAGGACCGAAACCTCGACTGCCCTCTCCTCTGTTGGGGGATGTTCTGTTTGGGCTGGGGTAAGGATGTGTCCTTTCCCTTGGATTGTTTGATGATTTCATCCAGGCGCTCGCCAAACAGCCTGTCGCCAGAAATTGGCAAACTGGTTAAGCGCTTTTTGGAAGCAGAATCTGCCTTCCATTCCCGTAGCCACAAGGCCCTGCGGAGTACCACCGAATTGGCGGCCGCAACCGCCGTACGGCTCACAGAGTCCAGGACAGCATTAATAGCGTAAGACGCAATTGCCGAGGTCTGGGTGGTAATGGATGCCACTTGTGGCGCGGCCGTGCATGTGGCTGCTTCAATTTGCGCTTGACCTGCTGAGATAGCTTGCAGCGCCCATACGGCTGCGAATGCTGGTGCAAAAGAAGCTCCGATAGCTTCGTAGATGGATTTCAACCAGAGCTCCATCTGCCTGTCAGTGGCATCTTTGAGCGAGGCCCCATCTTCCACTGCAAGTATGGATCTAGCCGCCAGTCTGGAGATTGGAGGATCCACTTTGGGACATTGAGTCCAACCTTTAACCACGTCCGGGGGGAAAGGATAACGTGTATCCTTAAGGCGCTTAGAAAAACGCTTATCTGGACAAGCATGGTGATTCTGGATTGCCTCTCTGAAATCAGAGTGGTCTAAAAACATACTCTGTGTACGCTTGGGGAACCTGAAACGAAATTTCTCCTGCTGCGAAGCTGACTCCTCCGCCGGAGGGGCTGAGGGAGAAATATCCAGCAACTGATGGATGGACGCAATAAGATCGTTCACTATGGCGTCCCCGTCTGGAGTATTAAGATTGAGAGCGCTCTCAGGATCCGAATCCTGATCAGCTGTCTCCGCATCATCAACCAAGGATTCCCCCCGCTGAGACCCTAAACAATATGATGTCGAGGGAAATTCTAAGCGAGCCCGCTTAGTCGATCTGGGGCTGGGGTCTAAGTCAGAACCCTCAGCCTGGGATGTATGAGATACCCCGGGAGGACAAAGAAGGTCCAACTGAGGGGGGCCAGGGAACAATGATTCACCAGAGTCCCTTTGCTGAGATACCGGCCTGGACTGCAAGGCTTCTAGTATCTTAGCCATAGTCTCAGAGAGTTTTGCAAACTCAGTCCCCGTCACCTGGACAGTGTCAACAGGTGGCTCCCCCTGGGCCCCTCTTAGCATAGGCTCCGGCTGAAGAAGTGCCACAGGGGCCGAACACTGCACACAATGAGGGTCAGTGGAACCTGCCGGTAGTGGGGTCTTACAAGCGGCGCAGGCAGCATAATAAGCCTGTGTTTTGGCACCCCTGCCTTTTGTGGGCGCCATGCTATAGTTTTCCCTGAGTAACACAATAGGGTATATAGCCAGAATGAACTGTGCTCATACAATGTAAAGTATATACAATACACAAATAATGTACCAATATACTACAGCACCATGGGGCTAGCACCAACAGGTGCTGCTTACCAGCCGCCTTAAGCGGTTGTGAGGCCACCAGAGACCGTGTCTGGGTCTCCCAGGATTTGTCCCCCTCTGCAGCGTCCGAGGAGCTGACAGGAATGGCTGCGGCGTCCTGACGAGAGGAGGGAGCTGGGGGCATGGCCGAGAAAGTGCGGGAACTGGTGCTCACACTGCACACAGTGAGGGGGGTGGAGTATGTAAATCATACTCCAGCCCTCAGTGCTGCTCGCTCTGCAGAGTCCCGCACTTCCCCTGCCTGTCAGGGCTGAGGGCGGGAGAAAAGGAAACTAGGCCGCAAGCAAGCCGGGGACTCTAGTATAAACGCGGCCGCCGTAAAAGCACGGCCGGCGTGAAAGTCCCCGGCGAACTACAAGTCCCAGCCGCGCCGCAGTCTCCCATGGCAGCGGCGGTTAGTGCGGTAGCCCCTACATATAAACACACTCAGCGACGCTGAGTGTGTAATGGCACATATAGACCCGGTCAGCGCCGCGGTCCCCGGTGCACTAGCACACCCAGCAAAGCTGAGGTGATGCCGTGCACGGTCCCCACAGGGATACAGAATACCTCCAAGATGCAGGGCCATGTCCCTGAACGGTACCCGGCTCCTATCCATCAGGCTCCACAGGAGTTGTGGATGAAGCACGGTCTCAGTGCCTGGAGACCGATAGGATCCCACTTCACCCAGAGCCCAGAGGGGAATGGGGAAGGAAAGCAGCATGTGGGCTCCAGCCTCCGTACCCGCAATGGATACCTCAACCTTAACTACACCGCCGACAAGAGTGGGGTGAGAAGGGAGCATGCTGGGGGCCCTATATGGGCCCACTTTTCTTCCATCCGACATAGTCAGCAGCTGCTGCTGACCAATCTGTGGAGCTGTGCGTGCGTGTCTGACCTCCTTCGCACAAAGCAAAAAACTGGGGAGCCCGTGGGAGCACGGGGGGTGTATAGGCAGAAGGGGAGGGACTTAACACTTTTAAGTGTAGTACTTTGTGCGGCCTCCGGAGGCATAGCCTATACACCCAATTGTCTGGGTCTCCCAATAGAGCGAAAAAGAAAAGACACATCTGCATGTTTTTCTCACCATGTGACATGAAAGCAGAATAATACTTTTCTGTTTTACGTCAATTAGGAACCAAAATTATTTATATACATGAAATGCCAAAATAATGAGAGAGCGAGAGAGAATGTTTTAAGGCATTTTTATTACTTTCTGCAAAGTCAAAAGTTTACATACATTTCATTAGTATTTGGTAGCATTGCCCTGTATGACTTGGGTCAAAGGTTTGGCTATCCCTCCAGAAGCTTCTAACAATAGTTGATAGGAATTTGGGCCCATTCCTCCTGACAGAACTGGTGTAACTGAGCCATGTTTGTAGGTCGTCTTGCTCGCACCTGCCTTTTTAGCTTTGCCCATAAATTTTCAATAGGATTGAGATCAGGGTTTTGTGATGACCACTCCAAAACATTGATTTGTTATCCTTAAGCCACTTTATAACTAGTATGACAGTATACTTCGGGTCATTATCCATTTGGAAGACCCATTTTTGCCAAAGCTTTAAGTTCCTGGCTGATGTCTTGAGATGTTGCTTCAGTATTGCCAGTGACACATAAATTGTCTTTCCTCATGATTTCCCCATGTTTCACATTTGGGATTGTGTTCTTGGGCGTCAAAGCTTCTCTCATTTTCCTCTAAACGTAACAATGGTCATTATGCCCAAAGAGTTAAATTTTAGTTTCATCAGACCACATGACATGTCTCCAAAAATTAAGGTCTTTGTCCTTGTGTGCATTTGCAAACATTAATATGGCTTTTTTATGTTTCTTTTCGAGTAATAGCTTCTTCCTGGCAGAGTGGCCTTTCAGCCCATGTTGATAGACTAGTCATTTCACAGTGGATAATGATGCTGGCGATAATTGCTGATAATTGATGCTGGCGGAAGATGGAAGTGCCGGGACGTCTGATCATGCGCACTGCGTCTAAACCTGGCGTCGGGGGCGGTGACAACACACAGGTGCGCGCGTCCACAAAGGCGTGCTAACACGATCTCAGGGTTCTTGCTCTATACCCCCACATTTGCTACTGGGTCACTGATGTTACAGCCGGAACCTGGCTCTCACTGCCAGGAGCAGTGTCCGCGCCACTCCAAGCAGTTTAACCCCCTAAATGCTGCGATCAATCGTGATCGTAGCATTCAGGAGGCAGGGAGATGATCGCTTACCTCTCCCTGGCGATCGGATCCCTATAATGCGATCACAGGGACCCAATTGCTGCAATGGCAACCCTGGGTCGTCACCATGATGACCCCTAGTTACTGAGCTACGGATCGCCTCACAGACCATGCTGGATGCACAGTGTGTGAGGTGAAGTGTCAGTGCTGCGAGTGGCTATAATTCACTGCACTAATCGAACACGAGCACTGCAGTGGATCAGTGATCAGATGCAGGAAAAAAAACAGAAAGAATTGCCATGCTGCAGATTTTTCCTGCACCAAAATCTGCAACGTGCTCAGTAATTCAGGATTCTCACAGACTTTGCTGTAATGTGTTTTTCCTTACCGTATTGATAAAAATATGCAAGAAAAAAAAAATGCATGAATAAAAGCAGTAAAAACGCACCGTGGGCACACATCCATATAGCTGGAGATTTGCATACTTTCGGCCACATTCCAACTACACGTGCTCGGCCACACAAAATTCACTTGTTCAAAAATAACCCATTTTTTTAATATGCTTCAATTAAAACTTCCCTACCATTTGTTCTCTTACTTACTATCTGTTATTATTCTATCAGGACGCACCTGACGACCTCCTGTTTCGGGGGGTGGTGACAGTAGCTGGGGTACTGGCCACAGCGCCACCCCCTGTCACGTTTGAGAATCTCCAGTGGATGCTGGGAGACACAAACAACACTTCATCGGATTAAACAAGAAAAAAAAAAAAACAGCTGGTAAAATAGAGAGGTGCCTAGTTTTTAAAATTAAATGGTTAGATGTTAATATTAAATTACCAGTTGGCTTAACCCTTTAAAAGCTGCATGTGATGAATCAGCTCCGATCCAAAGAGCCCAATACACATTGTAAGGCTGCTTTCACACTATGTTTTTTTAAAATGCATCATGAACGTTTTTTAACGCAAATACGGATCCAGTGCAAATGCGTTTTCATTTCAATGCATTTGCACTGGACTCGCGTCAACATGCGTTCACATGCGTTTGCGTGCGTTATAGTGAGGATCCAGCGACTTGCAGTTTTTTTACTTTTTTCAAAAACGTTACTTGTAGCGTTTTTGAGCTGCGTCCAAATAGTTATTCACTGGATCCTGACTATACTGCACGCAAACGCATGTGAACGATGGCATGCTGATAGACAGGATCCTACTTGCTCTACTGAGCATGCCCAGAAACCAGGCCTGGCGTGATCAGTCTCTCTCCCCCTCCCTCTCTCCCCCTCCCTCTCTCCCCCTCCCGAGAGCAGCGGACGCTCGTAACCAAGGTAAATATCGGGTAACCAAGCAAAGCACTTCGCTTAGTTACCCGATGTTTACCTTGGTTACGTGTGCAGGGAGCAGGCAGCCCGGCTCCTAGCAGCTGCAGACGCTCGTAACCAAGGTAAATATCGGGTACCCAAGCAAACCACTTCGCTTAGTTACCCGATGTTTACCTTGGTTACCAGCATCCGCGGCTGTCAGATGCCGGCTCCCAGTCTATCACTTTCAGTTCCCCTCACTCCCGATCACATGACTTCAATGCGCGCCCATAAACTTCAAGTGACAGGATCCTGCAAAATAACACACGCGTTTGCATGCGTTTTTCTTTGTAAGAACAGGATCCACTTTTCCAGCAAAAAAACGTTCCTGACGCATGTTAAAAAACGTAGTGTGAAAGCAGCCTAAGCCGGCTGATCTGACGTCTATGGCGGAATTATAGTACCCCCTGACAATTAACCTCTTCACCCCAGGCGATTTTCCGTTTTTGTTTTTTCCTCGCCTCCTTCCAAGAGCCGACACTGTTTTATTTTTCATTCTATATAGCCATATGAGGGCTTGTTGTTGTACTATTGAATGACACTATTCACTCTGCCCCATATTGTACTAAAAAAAAATGGTAAAAAAATTCCAAGTGCGGTGAAATTGCAAAAAAAAAATGCAATTGCACAATTTTTTTTTGTTTTCTTTATTCACCATGTTGACTATATGGTAACACTACTGACCTGGCAATATGAGATCAGTATGAGTTCAAAGAAACCAAACATGTATAGTTTTACTTTTATCTAACAGGTAAAAAAAAAAAAATTCTGAAGTTTGTATAAAAAAAAAGAGGAATGGCGCTTTTGTTGCCAGTTTCCGAGACCCGTAACGTTCTCATTTTTCGGAATCTGGGGCTCAGTGATGGCTTATTTTTTGCATCTTGAGCTGAAATTTTTATGTATACCATTTTTGTGCAGCTACGACATTTGATCGTCTGTTATTGTATTGCGTTTTAATGCAATGTTGCAGAGACCAAAAAAAAAAATGTCATTTTGGTGTTTTGATTTTTAATCTCACTACGTCCTTTACGGATCAGATTAATTTATTTTATTCTTTGATAGATCAGGCATTTATGAAAGCGGCGATACCAAATATGTGTATTTTTATAGGTTTTTTATTCTCACGAGGGTGATTTGAACTTTCAGGGTTTTTTTATTGGTTTTTTTTTATCTCTTTTTGTACATATTTTTTTTTATTTTATTAGTTCCCTTAGGGGACTTTATGACTGCACTGTCTGCTCGCTCTGATCAGCAGAAATGCTGTGTTCTTGTCCTGCTCTGCCAGCATTCACAGCAAGTGAGTCATAACAGCGACAGGGGTCATCATCTCACTGCCGCTGTCATGGCAACATACTGGTGCCCTATGATCATGTCATGCAGCGCCAATGGCGGTGGGGAACAGTGCGATCCCCACCGGAGTGCGTTAGATCATGCTGTCAGAGTTTGACAGTGTGATTTAAGGGGTTAAAAGGCATGGGTAGATCAGAGATCAGATCAGCAGACATGTGCAGGGATGACCTCGGGCTTGCCGTGCGAGCCTGTGGTAACTGAAGGGAGTCGACCTTGGACGTATATATACTTACTAGTTTGCGAAGAGGTTAATGTTGAAGAAGAGAAGAATCTAGATGTTGGAATAGCAATGACAGATCCTTGTACTAAGGGGAGTTAAGCTGTGGCCAGAGGTGTCCCAGCAAGGATTATTCCTCTCTCCCCATAAACTCAAGAAGGCTTGGCAGAGCCCAGCACTTAGGTATGGGGAAGATGATCAAATGGACAGGCAGTATGGCCAGCTTCAGGTTATGTTCACATATGTCTGTTTTTCCCATTTATCTGAACACTGTTTGCAGATATGGTTTGCTGCAAAAATGCCTGTAGTCATACATATGGAACTATTGTGGACTTTTTTGCCACAAATCTGCCGTGTGTTAACACCCAGTAACAGACGGTTCATACAACACGAGATGCTACTAATGCACACACCGAGAGGACCGAATATACAGCCTGATATACAGGCTTAACACTGAATATATTCCTACAGATTGAACAAGTAACACAGGCTTTACATACAGGGGCGTTCATTGGGGGCACAGCTCAGTGATGCCCTAAACCAGTGGCCCACGACCTTTCTGACTTTGACAGTCACATTCAGCTCTCAGAGTGGGTTGTGAGCCACATTTAGTTCCTGACCCTCACATTAGGCTATGTGCGCACGTTGCGTATTTGCATGCAGTTACGCTGCGATCTGCACTGCAGCGTAACTGCATGCGTCCTGCGTCCCCAGCATAATCTATGAAGATTATGCAGGAGACGTGCGCACGTGGCGTATTAGAGAGCAGCGCTTCCGCTGCTGCCCGAAGCGCATGTTCTAAGAAGTGACATGTCACTACTTTCCTGTGCTCTGCCTGTAGCCCCCGCTCTGTCTATGGGAGGGGCTGCACTCAGAGCGCATGGAATCGGCTTATTTTTTTTTTCATAACGGACTCTTTCTGCAGCGATTTGAAGCGCACGTGTGCTGTTCAAATCGCTGCAGAAATTTCTGCAGGGCAGAACGCTACGTGCGCACATAGCCTAACACCCAGAGCCCCCATTACCAGTATAAGGACAGCCAAAGCTTTTCCACAGAAATCACCCCACCAAGGCAGTATACCAATATCCGGGGGTTCCTACCTCCAGCCAGGTCTGCTCTTCTTTGTGGGCTACTTACAAATGTCACTATCTGGAGACCTAGTCATAGTGGTTTGCAAGACCTGGTGCTAATGCAGCTAACTGGAAGACAGCCGCGAGCCACACATCATGGGCCTGTGAGCCACACATCATGTGCCCGCGAGCCACACATCATGGGCCTGTGAGCCACACATTATAAGCCCGCGAGCCACATGAAGCTACCAGGCCACAGGTTGGAGACACCTGCCCTAAACTATAGAGATGGTAATTCCATTCAATGGGAACAAAATAGTGAGTCGCTCAGAGGGGCAATAAGCATTGGGGACATAGCCTGTACTGCACTGCTATCTGGATATCAGAGTGTGTGTGTGTGTGTATATATATATATATATATATATATACACACATATACATACATAGTATACACACACACACACACACGTGTATATAGAGATAGAGATTATATATATATATATTATATATACACACATATATGTATACGAGGGAGATCTATAATTATTCACAAACACACACACACCCAGACACGTACAGAGCTACATAAGAAATAGAGCAGCCCATCCACCCTCTTATTACCTGCCTGCTCCCGTCCAGTTCTTCTGTCAGATGCAGTTATCTATGGAGCCACGGCCACAGAGCAGCAGAGAAGCATAGAGATAATCACACAGTGAGGCTCTATGGTCACTGTCCCTTTAAGAATGTTCTTGCTACAGATGCTAGATCTTAGTGAGCTAAAGGACCTTTGATGATGTCATGGCCATGTGATCAGTCACATGTTTGGGAGGAGTCAGGTTGTGGACCGATGGTGTTTGTGAGGACTCGGAGATATGGTAGCTTCTCACTGTGTACATATCAGTGTGTATTATGTCAAGCTGTTTGTTGCCTGAGGCTGTGTATCTTGAGATTGTGTGTAGTGTGAGGCTGTTGTGTTTAGTGTCTGACGCTGTGTGTTGCGTGAGGCTGTGTGTAGTGTCTGAGGCTGTGTGTAGTGTGAGGTGTGTAGTGTCTGAGGCTGTGTGAGGTGTGAGGTGTGTAGTGTCTGAGGCTGTGTGTAGTGTGAGGTTGTTGTGTGTAGTGTCTGAGGCTGTGTGTAGTGTGAGGTGTGTAGTGTCTGAGGCTGTGTGTAGTGTCTGAGGCTGTGTGAGGTGTGTAGTGTCTGAGGCTGTGTGTAGTGTCTGAGGCTGTGTGAGGTGTGTAGTGTCTGAGGCTGTGTGTAGTGTGAGGTTGTTGTGTGTAGTGTCTGAGGCTGTGTGTAGTGTGAGGTGTGTAGTGTCTGAGGCTGTGTGTAGTGTCTGAGGCTGTGTGAGGTGTGTAGTGTCTGAGGCTGTGTGTAGTGTGAGGTGTGTAGTGTCTGAGGCTGTGTGTAGTGTGAGGCTGTGTGAGGTGTGTAGTGTCTGAGGCTGTGTGTAGTGTGAGGCTGTTGTGTGTAGTGTCTGAGGCTGTGTGTAGTGTGAGGCTGTTGTGTGTAGTGTCTGAGGCTGTTGTGTAGTGTCTGAAGCTGTGTGTAGCGTGAGGCTGTGTGTAGTGTGAGGCTGTTGTGTTTAGTGTCTGAGGCTGTGTGTAGCGTGAGGCTGTGTGTAGCGTGAGGCTGTGTGTAGCGTGAGGCTGTGTGTAGCGTGAGGCTGTGTGTAGTGTCTGAGGCTGTGTGTAGCGTGAGGCTGTGTGTAGCGTGAGACTGTGTGTAGCGTGAGGCTGTGTGTAGTGTCTGAGGCTGTGTGTAGTGTCTGAGGCTGTGTGTAGCGTGAGGCTGTTGTGTGTAGTGTCTGAGGCTGTGTGTAGCGTGAGGCTGTGTGTAGTGTGAGGCTGTTGTGTGTAGTGTCTGAGGCTGTGTGTAGTGTCTGAGGCTGTGTGTAGTGTCTGAGGCTGTGTGTAGTGTCTGAGGCTGTGTGTAGTGTGAGGCTGTTGTGTGTATTGACTGACGCTGTGTGAGGCTGAGTTGTGTGTGTGGTGACTGAGGCTGTGGAGTGTATGAGGCTATTATGTGCATTGTCAGAGGCTGTGCATGTGTAGCCTGAGGCAGTGTGTGAAGCTGTGTTGTGTCTGAGGCTGTGTGTGAGGCTTAGTTGTGTGTAGTGTCTGAAGTTGTGTGTGTTGCCTAGGGCTGTGTGTGTGTCTAGTGTCTGAGGCTGTGTGATGCCTGAGGCTCTTTGTGTGTGTTGCTTCAGGCTGTGTGTGTATTTTGCCTGAGGCTGTGTGTGTATTTTGCCTGAGGCTGTGTGTGTGTGTATTGCCTGAGGCTGAGTTGTGTGTTTTGTCTGAGGCTGTGTGTATAAAGTGTGAGGCTTTTTTTTATGTATCAACCGCTCTACAGCAAGTTTTCCATTTTTTTTCGCTTTGATTTTTTCCTCACCTTTTTTCAAGAGCCATAACATTTTTACTTTTCTGTCCACAGACGTGTGTGTGTGTGTGTGTGTGTGTATTTTCTGAGGCTGTGTAGTGTGTGAGGCTGGGTTGTATTTATTGTCTGAGTCTTTGTGTGTATAGAGTGAGACTATTTTTTATGTATCAACCCCTCTACAGCCAGTTTTTCCTTTGGCGCTTTTCTTGCTTCCTCACCTTCCAAGAGCCATAACATTTTTACTTTTGTGTCCACATAGACGCGTGTGTGTGTTGTCTGAGGCTGTGTGTGTTTTGCCTGGCACTGTGTGTGTATTGTCTGAGGTTGTGTGTGTATTGCCTGAGGCTGTGTGAAGTGTGTGAGGCTGAGTTGTTTATTGTCTGAGGCTGTGTAGAATGTGAGGCTTTTTTTTATGTATCAACCCCTCTACAGCCAGTTTCCCATTTTTGAGCTTTTCTTTTTACCTCACCTTCTTAACAACAGCCATAACGTTTTTACTTTTCTGTCTGCATAGACGTATGAGGGATTTGGGTTTCTTGCATGAAAGAAACAGGAGAAAATTTCCAAGTGCAGATAAATAGTATAAAAAATGCAATTCAACCATTGTTTTGGGGTATTACTTCTACATTTTTATTTTGAGCTGGCAAAATGATTCTTCATATCCGGAATACTTTAGTAATGACAAACTTGTATATATTTTTTTTATTTGAAGTGCACTTGCCCCTGGCACTGCGGCAGATGATTGACAGGTCTGTTTCTTTGTGCACACAAGTGTTTTAATAACGAAAGTGGTTTTTCCAAGATTACAAGGGATGAGTCACTGATTGTTGGAGAATCCCAGCACTCCTGAGAATTGGGTTTTGGAGATTAAATACATATTAACTCCATTTATTTTCTATGGAGAAAGAAAGCTACAGCACTCTGCTTCTGGCCGTGGTCCCATAAAAAGACCATGCACTGAGGGCCAGTGAAAATGAACCTCTTCGTATTGCACACAAGTCAATAAATACTGTATACAGTGTGTCCACCCATATCCTATCCACCGCCATTAACTTGAGAACGGCGGCAGCTATAGGCATAGAAGTGGTGTCTAGGTATAGTAAAGTAGCCATGCGCTACGCAATGAAACCACCTATAGCGCCACCAGGTGGAAAACAATGGAGTTAGCATTTTTATCTCGAAAACGGAACGAGATAGAGAAAAAAAGTGAACTACAAAGTGGTAGGGCATCATCAATTCAATACGAACTGACACCTTGCATTCAGAAATGTTATGGTATGAAACCCATGACCCCCCCCAACATTGAATGCTGGTCACGCATATGGCGCTCATTTAACTTTGATGCTCAAAGTGGCCACCGTCAGATGCAATGCACATCTGGACTCTGGACAGCATACTGTATCTTGCTGCACGTTGTTCAATATGGTAGGTGACACGTTTGCACAGGCATCTGTAATACGTCGTCGTAGGTCCTGCAATGTTAGTGGAGGGGTCGCATACACCTCCTGTTTGATGTGACCTCACAGAAGTCCAATGGGGTCAGGTCATGTGAGCGTGGAGGCCACTCCACGCAGCCACCATACCCAATGACTTGTAGGAAGGTCTCCATGAGGTATCGCTTTACGACCGCAGCCTTGAGTTTGACACGTTCCATTCATAGCATTTCTGTATGCAAGGTGTCGATTCCTATTGAATTGATGATGCCCTACAACTTTGTAATTCACTTTTTTTCCTCTATCTCGTTCCGTTACCGAGATAAAAATGCTATCTCCGTTGATTTCCACCAGGTGGCGCTATAGGTGGTTTCATTGCGTAGCGCATGGTTACTGTACTATACCTAGACACCACTTCTATGCCTATAGCTGCCGCCATTCTCAAGTTAATGGCGGTGGACACACTGTATATTGATAACAGTTTGGAAAAGAGTTGTTACAAAATGTACCAAATGAAGACTGAGGGTGATTTTACATGGTTAATTACTTTGAACCACTTGTCTCACATTGCGAAAAACAAACAAACCAGGAAATCCCATATAAGATTAAAGGGAATCTGTCACCAGGTTTTGACCACCTAATCTGAGAGCAGCATAATGTAGGAGCAGATATCCTGATTATTGTGATAATAATAATAATAATTTTATTCATTTATATAGCACTATTAATTCCACAGCACTTTACATACATTGGCAATACTGTCCCCATTGGGGCTCACAATCTAGAGTCCCTATCTGTATGTCTTTGGAGTGTGGGAGGAAACCCACGCAAACATGGGGAGAACATACAAACTCCTTGCAGATGTTGTCCTTGGTGGGATTTGAACCCAGGACCCCAGCGCTGCAACACTGCAGTGCTAACCACTGTGCCACCCTGTGATGTGATGTGATGTGTCACTTACTGAGCTGCTTAAGGTAGTTTTGATAAAATCACTGTTTAATGAGCAGTAGATTATCATTAGAGGGCTACTTGGCCTCCTGCCAAGTAGTCCAGCATATTCATGAGCTCTGTATAACTACTAGATCTGCAGCAAAACATTGATTTTATCAAAATGACAGCAATCAGCTCAGTAAGTGACACATCTCTGGAATCAGGGTCTGTCTCTACATTATGCTGTTCTTAGATGTGGGAGCAAAAACCTGGTGACAGGTTCCCTTTAACCTGTATCCTGACCCAAAGTGCTTCTGAGTATAAAAACTGGTATCAAAATGAAGAGACAACTATGTTTATTGATGTTTGCAATAAATTTAATGACTTTGGCCAATTGACACTGCATATCCAACACACAGCTAGGGATGCCCCACATTAAATCCAATTGAGTCCAAGCTAACCCAAATTTATTCTGAGCATAAAAAGTTGGAAAATGTAATCATTTTACTAATTTGAATAAGAAAAGGATTCGGAGTTACATAACTGGACCACAAATCTCACACTGCCAACACAAAGATATGGGGTGCACAATTTCAACTTAATTCAGGCTGACCCAAAGGATGTTCAAACTGGGTAAATATCCGCATTTTGCAGATTTTAAAAAATAACAGGTGTTTTCAAAAAGTTAATTGGTTTCATAGTTTGTAAAGTAGAAGGTAGACACAAGTCCATCCAGTTCAACCTACTGTCTAACATTTTGATCCAGAGGAAGGCAAAAGCTTTATGGGAGAGACACTAATAGCTTTATATTAAGGGGAAAATTTCGGACTACTTCCCTGGATCAACTCTCCATCACAAAATCTACTGCACTTAACCCCTAATATTATACAGTGGATGAAATAAGTATTGAACTCGGCACCAATTATCTAAGTAAATATATTTTTAAATGTGCTGTTGACATGAATTTCTCACTGGATGTCAGTAACAACCCATCCAATCCACACAGGCAAGGAAATCAAACCATAGATGTCTATAAATTATGTGTAATAATGAGAAATGGCACAGGGAAAAAGAATTGAGCACGCTCTGTGAAATTTAATTAATACATTGTACAAAAGTCTTTGTTGGTGATAGATTCAAAATGCCTCCTGTATGGAGAAACTAGTACCCGCACATTCCAATGGACAAACGGAGCGCATGAATCAGAACTTGGAGCAGTATATGCGCTGTTTTGTCTTAGATAAACATGAATGGTCCTCGTTCCTTCCTCTTGCAAAGTTTGCTATGAATAATTGCCGCCATGAGTCCTCTGGTCACCATCCCCAGTTCTGTACTTCTCTTAAGGGGCACTCGTCCAGGGTTCCCGAGGAGGACCAATTGGGCTCAGCACTATCGTCTACATGGGAAAAGGTTCAGCGACACTTGCTTAACATAGGCTGTAAGTATAAGCGTGTGGTTGACTGTAGATGTGTGCCTGGTCCAGACGTGTGTGGGTGATCTGATGTGGTTGTCCACTAAAAACATTAAGCTTAAAGTATTGTCACTTAAGTTAGGACCTCAGTTCATCAGTCCATTCAAAATTACTGCTGTCATCATCAATCCATTGGCTTTCTGTCTGGATTTACCAGCATCATATAAAATCCATAATATCTTCCACAAATCTCTATTACACGGGCAGCCATCAGCTGTGTGCTCATTAGTGATCAGGCTAGCAGGAGTTAAATCTCTGCTAGCCTGCTGATTACTTTTTGGATCACGTGTTACTCCCCACCTTTTTATGATGGAGGAATCTGTCTTATGATGCCGACTATAGCTTCTGCTAAACCGATCCATTTGCTGTGTGTCCCAGTTTACTGGTGTTTATACTGCATGCTGCTTGGGGTGCTGTGGAATTCTCTCGTCACCTCATTGTTTCCTCCCTGCTCTTATTTTCCTCCTTATAACTTGTTGTCTAATACCTCTGTGTGAGTATTTTGTGTGATCAAGTTTTAGTTTCACCTGTTTGTCTACATCTGTGGTTTAACCACTTTTGTCCCAGCCCTCTTCTGGGGAGGAGGAGAGGAGGTATTAGTTCAGGGCTGGCCATGAGCAGGGTCATAAAAGCGGCCCAGATGTCCTTACCTTCAGAGGTATCTCTGAAAATAGGGAGAGTTAGGGCCCCCCTGGCCTGAGGGCCAGTCTAGGAGCCCCGGTCCCCTGTAATCTCCATAACACCCATGGCAGTAGGTAAGCCACGTTTTTGTGGTCGGTGTAGATGACAACTGGATGCACCATTTCTTCCAGCCCTTCCAGTAGCTATCGCCATTCCTCTAGATCCATCTTAATCACTAACAGTTCTCACTCACCGATCGAGTTGTTGTTCTTGGAAGCAGAAAAGGCCCTGGAAAAGAAACTGCAGGTCAGCATCTTACCAGTAACAGATTTCTGTGTGGGGATGGCACCGGCCCCATAGGAAGAAGCATCCCCTTCCAAGAAGAATTATCCATTAACCTCTGATGCCGATAAGAAGACCTTCTTGAGACAGATGAACACACTCTCGGCTTCAGGACTCCACATCTTGGGATTTGCTCCCTTGCGGGTCAGGGCCGTGATAGAAAGAATCCGAGATAAGATTTGTGGGATGAATTGGCAGTAGTAATTGGCAAAACTCGGGAACCTGAATCGCCTTCACTACATCACGACAAGGCCACATCTGAACCACCGACACCTGCCCTGAATCCTTCCCCGTGTCAACATTAATTAGCCCAGAAAGGGAAGAGAAGTCGATGTGTACCGCTCCGGGGCTCGGCCGGCTGCCGAGCCGCTCGGATCCGTGCTCGTCGGTGGGTGGCTCGAGCTCCTCACAGACCCGGGGGTCACGTCGCTCTGAAAAGGGGGGGTTGGCGCTACACGCAGGGACTTCGGTGGGGAGATCCACGACCGTGGCTGTTTGTAGGGGATTTGAGTTTGTGACACCACCCATGGGTTGTGGTGAATGGATGGACACCACCGCTGCTGTTGACTAGGCTCCCGGGGACGGTGTTGCGCAGCTTGGTGTTGACCCCTCCGTGGGTAGGGGGATGATGGTCCCGGGAGCCCGAGGGAAGGTGCTGAGGCAGGGGAATGGATTATGCTGGGGTGTCGGTGCGGAGTGGCGCGCGGCCCAAAGGCACTGTTGTACTCACTATTACGAACACGCTGGAGTCTCTGGTAAACCAAACGAGATGATGAACGGTGCCCGCAGCCGGCTGCAGTTTTCCCCTTATCAGGTTGGTGGTTTCCGCCTTTCTCCTGCATCTTACTTATGTAGAAAACGTCGACTCCTAGGCCTAAGCAACGGTAGGCCGCTTCTTGGCTTGGTATGTGCCGGGAGAGCCCTCTTTGCCCGCAGGCGCAGGCCCCTCGGGTCTCTATGCCTGGGCAGTGACGTTACCCTAATGGTTGGGCTGTTGTCTTTAGTCGGGTGTTGGGTGAGATAGGTCCTTAAGTCCAGTCCTCAATCAGTTGATTTGACTCAGCCCGGTTGTTTCTGGGCCTCGTACTGGGACTGAGTACCCCTCCTGGTGCTCCGGTTTCCAATCGGTTCCCCGGTTCGGTACCGGCGGGCCACCGCCCGTCCCTGGTCCCTACGGTTCCACCGGCTGTAATCCCAGCTCCTGCAGGCATCCACCACCGTCTGCCTCCTTGCCTGAGGTGACTGGGCTCCAACCCAGACACCTGGTGTAGACTATGGCAGACCTAGGCACAGGTCTGCCCTTGAACTCCACTCCACTTCACTGTCAAAGCTCAACTCTCTCTCTAGTTTTTCCCACCTCAGGGCCTGTGAACTCCTCGGTGGGCGGAGCCAACCACCTGGCTTCGCCCCCCTGGTGTGAACATCAAACCCGGAGGGTGGTGACAAGGTTTTGTAGTTTGACTGCTGTCACTTTTCTAAGGGGGGGCGTGTGTGTATGGGACTACCCGTGACAACCTGGCTATTCTAGGGCGTCACATTCCCCCTTAGTTTAATGCAGACCGTCCGCGGGCTGCCCGTCCACCATCAGTTTATTTTTGTTGCTTTTAACTGAAAAAAAATAAATAATAATAAACTTTGTACAATTTTAAGCATATTTGAATCTTCCCATACGGGAGGCATATTCTTTAACGTTGCAACAATCAAACATTTTTATTAATACGGGAACGGGAGCGGGTCCTTCTGTTTGCCCACCCAAACAAACCTAGCCTTGATGCTGCCCCTAAGAAATGGGCAGCACCCCTTTTCCCCAGTCCAGGAACGGGCCCAGCTGTTGTTTTATGAGACGGGAACAGGGTTTCACACCTGTTGGTCTCTCAGAGGCCCCATGTCCAGGGGACCCCTGACCCGGAGGATCGCCACCGGTTTAGTGGTGACGGGCCTTGGCCAACACTTTCCCGCAGGCCCATCCTCCAGTCTGCCTCTCCGTAGGTCATGAAACGGAACAGGCCGATCAAGCGATTATTTACAAACCCAATAGTATTTGGGTGGCCTGCAAGTTCTTGGCCTTGTCCTTTTTAAAACGGGGCAAAACAAGGCAGTATGGTCCCAACGGGGACTTTTCAACTTGGCAGCCAGGATCCGCTACCCTTTACTTTTCATCTTCATGGTTAGAGGGTGGCGGGGAGAGGTGGACGTGCAGCTGAGCACCCATGTACGCCCTCCTTACACCCCAGGCTTGCACAGATATCTGGGACTCACGGGTCTCACCGTGAGCGGGTCCCCTCTCCATCTTGACCGAGGCCCACGCCCTCTCGGCGGCAGGCGGGTCGCCGCCAGCTGTCGCACGGGGGGTCGCTACCGGCACCTCTAAGTCTGCCGCTCCTTTAACCCCTGCGGGGACTATATCTTCCTGCAGGCCGACAGTCTCTCCAGCGTCTGGGCCCTTGCGGGGCAGCACTGCGGACTCTGCTACCGATACCGGTGGCAGCGGGCTGAGCGGGGAAGCAGCGGCGGCCGACACGGGTGATGGGGGAGGCCATATAGGGGCTGGGGGCAGGCCAGGTCCCTCAGCCACAGCGGCCGGTCCCTCAGGGACATAGGGGCGTGGGTCACCTACCAGCTCCTCTAAAATGGTCTCCACTCCATGCGCCCGCGCGACTGCAGCCAGCTCCTCCATCTCAGCTGTCCATTGCTCCAACAAGAGACGCACTTGGGCTCGATTGCGGCAGCACAGCAGTGTCATCCGAGTCTTCAGCCACGCCGCTGTCCCGGGCGCGGGCTCCGGGAATTCGGGCTTGCCAGACAGGGCGGAGATGATGCACTGTCGGGGTCCAGGAACACAACGTGTGGCAGAGTCCTGGAGTCTCTGCCCTTTATCCCTTTTGGTCACATGATGCAGAATCTTCATCCGCCCCCCTTTGGTCTTTTCGGGGCACTCTCTTTTCTTTCTGCACCACTCTGCTCTCTGGTGGCGGGGCCTCACTTTCGCGCCCTTTTTACTTGGAGAAGATGGCTTGGGCGGGAATCTTCGCGCCACAGGATGGTGACAAGATGGCGGATTCTGCAATTTTTCAACGGGGACTCCGCTGACGATAACTTCAAGGCGCACTTCCACAGGTAAGTGGATGGGTTCAATCCTGTTCGTGACGCCAGAAGAGCGGATGTGTATCGCCCGAGGGCTCGGCCGGCTGCCAAGCCGCTCGGATCCGTGCTTGTCGGTGGATGGCTCGAGCTCCTCACGGACCCGGGGGTCACGTCGCTCTGGAAAGGGGGGTTTGGCACTACACGTAGGGACTTCAGTAGGGAGGTCCACGGCCAGGGCCGCGGCTGTTTGTAGGGGATTTGAGTTCGTGACGCCACCCACGGGTTGTGGTGAATGGATGGACACCACCGCTGCCGTTGACTAGGCTCCCGGGGAAGGTGTTGCGGAGCCTGGTGTTGACCCCTCCGTGGGTAGGGGGATGATGGTCCCGGGGGCCCGAGGGAGGGTGCTGAGGCGGGGGAATGGATGATGCTGGGGTGTCCGTGCGGTGCGGCGCGCGGCCTGAAGGCACTGTTGTACTCACTATTATGGCACTGGTCTGCCCTTGAACTCCACTTTACTGTCAAAGCTCAACTCTCTCTAGTTTTCCCGCCTCAGGGCCTGTGAACTTCTAAGGGGGGTGGGGGGGCGTGTGTGTGTGTATGGGACTACCCGTGACAACCTGGCTAGTCCAGGGCGTCACACATTCAAAAAGGCACTTCTCGAATTTGGCATATAAATGATTATCTCTCAGCCTCTGTAGAACTTTGAAAATATTCCTCCTCTGTGTAGGTAGATCGGGAGAGAAAGCAAGAATGTCATCCAAGTACATCATTGATGAATTCCTGGAACACCGCTGAAGCATTGCTGACTCCGAATGGCATTACCCGATATTCAGAGTGGCCGTCACGGGTATTGATGGCAGTTTTCCATTCGTTATCCAACCGCGTATTCAGACAAGATTGTAAGCATCCTGGAGGTCGACCTTGGAGAAGATCCTGGAACTTCGTAGAAGGTCAAATAATTCCAATATAAGCGACAGCGGATACTTATTCTTGATTGTTTCCCCTATAATTGAAACAGTGGCGCAGGGAACTATCCTTTTTCTTAAGAAAGAAGAATCTCGCTCTGACCAGAGAGGAGGACTAAAGTGGGCTTTACACGGTAGCGATATCGCTAGCAATTTGTAGCGATAGCGAGCGTGTAAGTACCCGCCCCCGTCGCGCATGCGATTGTTTGTGATCGCTGCCGTAGCGAACATTATCGCTACGGCAGCGTCACACATACTTACCTGGTCGGCGGCGTCGCTGTGACCGCCGAACAATCCCTCCTTCAAGGGGGAGTGACGTTCGGCATCACAGCGACGTCACCGCAACATCACTAAGCGGCCGGCCAATCAAAGCGGAGGGGCGGAGATGAGCAGGACGTAACATCCCGCCTACCTCCTTCCTTCCGCATTATGGCCGGCGGCAGGTAAGGAGACGTTCCTCGCTCCTGCGGTGTCACACATAGCGATGTGTGCTGCCGCATGAGCGATGAACCACCTGGATAAACAACCCTTACCGAGTTTTGAGTTTGGAACGACCTCTCCATGGTGAACGATTTTCACCATTTTTGAGGTCGCTTAAGGTCGCAGGTCAGTGTCACACGCTGCGATATTGTTAAAGACGCCGGATGTGTGTCACTAACAACTTGACCCCGACGACAAAACATTAACGATATCGTAGCATGTAAAGCCCCCTTTAGGGATAAATCCCCTTTCCAGACTCTCTTTGATGCTTGTAGACTGTGAGCCCTCGCGGGCAGGGACCTCTATCCTCCTGTACCTGTCTGTGTCTTGTATTGTTTAAAATTATTGTACTTGTCCCTATTATGTACACCCCTTTCACATGTAAAGCGCCATGGACTTGATGGCGCTATAATAATAAATAATAATACATAAATGTATTCAGACATAGCTTGGGTCTCCACTTGTGACAGAGGATAGATACTTCTACATGGAGGGGTTGAACCAGGAAGACGGTCGATAGTGCAATCATATGGCTTATATGATAGAAATGAATCAGCCTGTCACGGGTGACAGACAGTCATGTGGTTTCTGGCCATAGAAGGTCACATCGTTTGGCTGCATAGAATGCTCTCTAACTTTACATTGTTCCTGCTGTCAGTATTCATTAGTAAAGGTAGCTTTCCTGCTGGATTCATCTTTCCCTTTTTTGGACCTAGCAGGAGCTTACCTTCCACCCAGCTGCTACTCATAAGCATTCTCTTGGTGCGTATATACCCCTTCCTTCCTTTGGACTGGTGCTGGTGATATTATTCAGTTTATTCAAGCCCTGGGTGCAAACCGTTTGCTTGTACTCTTGTACTCCTCCGTGGTATCATTGCAGAAAGCTTTGCTGAACTTCTATCTGAGTCATCTGTAGATAAGTAGTTAATGTATTTTCCCCCTGTGTCATCCATAGTGGTTAGTAAGGTTGACGAAGAGCTTATCCCATCTGTTCCCTATTTTGGGCCCAGCACTACGATACCTATCTAGGATGATGAGGGTGGTAAGGGGTCACCATCTTCCCTTTCCCTTCTATTTTGCCATGCATTTGGTACTTCCCAGTACCTAGTGTGACACAGCCTCCATCTTCTCTAAACATCCATGTAGGTTCAGTAGGCAAACCTGAGAGATTTGAGGGCCTCACCGGCGGTCAGACAGGTTGAACTAGAACGACCATTTTTCATGGCAGGACTTACCTCATCTGAGTACATCTCTGGATTTGCAGTCCAAAACAGGCTCATGCTTCTGAAGCCATGGCAGACCCAATAGCAGGAGGTGTGATATACCTGGTAACATATAGAAAGCTATTTTCTCCCTGTGCAGCATTCCCAGCCAAAGCTCAATCTAGTCATTGACAGACTGGATAGCCTCAGACAGAGGCTTTCCATCTACGGGCAACACTATGATTGGAACTTGGAGTCAATAGATAGGAATCCTGCCACGGGTGAGTCATGGTTGACAGACAGTTCTGTGATGCCCAGCTGTAAAAGGTTGCAGCGTTTGGCTACAAAACCTACTCCCTGACATTCTATTCTTACTGCTGTGGTGTTAATGGTATCCTTTGTACCTTCTCTGATTGGGGTTAATCCCTTTCCCTTTAGGACCCTAGAGATATCCTCATCTTTCAGCTGCTAATCATCATCACTTCCCCTTATGTCCTTAAATACCCATATTTCCCTTTGGTGTTTGCTGGTGATAGTTATATTCCTATACATGGCTTGGATGCAAGCAGTCGGCTTGTATTCATCTGAAGAAACATTGTTGTTTGTTGCTGTACCTCTCCCAGAGTCATCCTGGAGATAAGTTATTCATTCACGTCCCCCTGTTTGTACTCCCTATGTGTTCTTTAGAGGTCACTGAGGTTGACTAAGCCCTCGTCCCATCCATCCCATCCATTCACTACCTAGGGCCTTGTTCAGGGTCAGCCAGGCCAGCCACCTATATTATCCTGTTCAACGTATAGGTGCTGAACCTATCTAGGGTGGTCAGGGGATCAAGAAGCTAGCAGAAGGTTGGATCAGGGGTCACCATCTCCCCATTCCCTAAATGCAGGGTTTCCCCCTTCCCTCCCTTTTCACAGTTTTTGTATTTCCCCATATATATACTGTGTGCAGAATTATTAGGCAAGTTGTATTTTAGAGGGGTTTTTTTTATATATATATATTACTATTGATCAACAACTATGTTCTCAATCAACCCAAAAGACTCATAAATATCAAAGCTTAATATTTTTGGAAGTTGGAGTGGTTTTTTTTAGATTTGGCTATCTTAGGAGGATATCTGTTTGTGCAGGTAACTATTACTGTGCAGAATTATTAGGCAACTTAAAAAAACCCAAATATATTCCCATCTCATTTGTAAACCAATACAACTGCACAAAATTTAGAAATAAACATTTCTGACATGCAAAAACATAGCTCAAAAAAATTAGTGACCAAAATAGCCACCTTTCTTTATGATCACACTCCACAGCTTACCATCCATAGATTCTGTCAGTTGCTTGATCTGTTTACGATCCACATTGCGTGCAGCAGCCACCACAGCCTCCCAGACACTGTTCCGAGAGGTGTACTGTTTTCCCTCCCTGTAGATCTTACATTTTATGAGGGACCACAGGTTCTCTATGGGGTTCAGATCAGATGAACAAGGGGCCATGTTGTGGCGCCCCTGACCTGGTCAGGCACCACTGGGTACTGCACCCATGCTGGGGCAGTACTTTCAGGTAATCCAAAGGCTGGAATAGGGTGTGTACGCACAGACACATAGCAACCAGGTCTCTCACACCTTAGAGGGGACCCTTGGGCAGACCCAAGAACGTTTGCGCAAAGGTTCTAAATATTCTTAAGCACCAGGTTACGTGCACTTTAAAAATAGACCCACAGGCTATGAACTGGCTATAGCCACAAACTCTGGCAGTGTAAAAAGTTACCTCAGTGGTACCAATCTCAGAATGTGCCTGTTTATGGGGCATGGCTCTACACCACCAGGGAGCATGCCTGTTTGTGGGGCCTGCTCTCCAACACAGGGAGCACGCCTGTTTATGGGGCCTGCTCTCCAACACAAGGAAGCTGGTACGCCTGTTTATGGGGCCTACGCTAAGCCACCCTCCTCAGGAGAGGAAAATTGGAGCAAAGGTCTGGGATACAGATGTCCCAGACCTGGTCACCAAAGGGACCGGTGACCTGCCTCCTGGAAGTTTCTGGGTGGGACCAGGACTTGTGGGTGGTGGTGGAATGGTACCTGGTATGTTTTAAATGTAAATAACTCCCCTGTGAGGGGAAAGTTGTATTTATTCTTTTCTTGTCTTTGCAGCCCGAGGACATGTTGTTGATAACCAAGGAGGAATGTGGCACCCCTGACCTGGTCAGGCACCACTGGGTACTGCACCCATGCTGGGGCAGTACTTTCAGGTAATCCAAATGCTGGAATAGGGTGTTTACACACAGACACATAGCAACCAGGTCTCCCACACCTTAGAGGGGACCCTTGGGCAGACCCAAGAGGGGGCTTGCTTCCACATCTCATCTAGGGGTATAGGGGAGGGGCTGGAAGCTAGATTTCAGCATCTGTCAGGAAAGTAGGAGGAGCTAGCCAGTCTGGTAGCAGAGAAGCGCAAAAAGGTGGCTGAAGGAGAGAGATGCGCGGGGACACGCTAGCCAGACCCTGCACGTGAAGTAGCAGTTAGCGGGGGAGAACGGTGATCAGTCAGTCAGAAAGACACCTGAGGAGATGTGGTCGAGTACAGGGACTCCTGGTGGCTAGGCACGCACGGGGAACAGGTCCCTAGAGTAAACGTCCATTTATTGATCTGCTAAACCTGCCGGTGAGGGGAACTACAAATCCCTCACCAACCAACCAGAGTCCGAGCCTCAGCAGCAACGAGGGGGCCCATAAGAGGATAGAGCACAGAGCCATCTTCCTTGTTCCACGCTGCCAGCAAACGGTCTAAAAAAGGGAGAAAAGGCAGCAGCGACTTCCCTGGATGAATCCCACGGTACTTCAAGTCAGAGGTTATCCGAAACAAGAAGTGCTAGGAAGGTGAGTTAACGGTTACCCTTACACCAGCCTAAAGGATACCTGGTTCCACCTGGTTTATCTCAGCATCGCCCGGGTTACCTCACGATAACATCTAAAAGTGAGTAAAGAACAGTTGAAAGACATCTTGGACTGAGACTGAGTTATTCTGGGACCTGTTGTTCCACACACCCAAGCCCCTGGGGCCAGCCTTACTCACGGGAGGCCATACCATCCGACTGCAGACTCCATCAGCCCCAGACGCTTATTAAAGCTGCAGTGGCGGTCACCCATATCCCTGACCGCAAACCGTGAGTGGTGTCACGACTCCTACATATATAAAACTGACAAACCTGTTGCCAGAAATACCCAAAGTGAAGACCCTGTGCCGTCTCTGAAGGTGGAGTGATGTCCCTGAGGTGACTGCTGCAGGTGGGCCACACAATTTCATTATTTTTTAATCTTTTAGACCTTTACTGGCCAGCCACGCTGTGGAGTAGTTGGATGCATATAATGGAGCATTGTCCTCCATGAAAATCATGTTTTTCTTGAACAATACCGACTTCTTCCTGTACCACTGCTTGAAGAAGTTGTCTTCCAGAAACTGGCAGTAGGTCTGGGAGTTGAGCTTCACTCCATCCTCAACCTGAATAGGTCCCACAAGTTCATCTTTGATGATTCCAGCCCATACCAATACCCCAACTCCACCTTGCTTGCGTCTGAGTCAGAGTGGAGCTCTCTGCCCTTTACTAATCCAGCCTCTGGCTCATCCATCTGGCCCATCAAGAGTCAGTCTCATTTCATCAGTCCATAAAACCTTTGAAAAATTAGTCTTAAGATATTTCTTGGCCCAGTGTTGACGTTTTATCTTATGTTTCTTGTTCAAAGGTGGTCGTTTTTCAGCCTTCCTTATCTTGGCCATGTCCCTTAGTATGGCACACCTTGTGCTTTTTGATACTCCAGTAACGTTGCAGCTCTGAAATATGGCCAAACTAGTGGCAAATGGCATCTTGGCAGCTTCATGCTTGATTTTCCTCAATTCATGGGCAGTTATTTTGCGCTTTTTTTGCCCACCGCTTCTTGCAACCCTGTTGGCTATTTGCCATGAAACACTTGATTGTTCGGTGATCACGCTTCAAACGTTTGGCAATTTTAAGGCTGCTGCATCCCTCTACAAGACATCTCCCAATTTTGGACTTTTCAGAGCCCGTCATATCTCTCTTCTGTCCCATTTTGCCAAAGGAAAGAAAGTTGCCTAATAATTAAGCACACCTTATATAGGGTGTTGATGTAATTACACCACACCCCTCCTCATTACAGAGATGCACATCACCTGATTTACTTAATTGGTAGTTGGCTCTCAAGTCTATACAGCTTGGAGTAGGACAACATGTATAAAAATTATCATGTGATCAAAATACTCATTTGCCTAATAATTCTGCACACAGTGTAGTGTGGCAAATCCAATACTGAACCACAATGGCCTGCTGTATGAATTTCATACCAGAAAGGCTGACTCTGTGAATTGAGTGTTGCCACTAGATACTGATATGGATATGGGAAAGGATGAAGAGGAATTGCTCTCACCTAGGGTAGCCTCTTCTACAGTCCCTAGGCTTGGAAGTTTCCCGTTCTAGGACAAAAACAGATCAGGTGAGTTGGACTTCCGCAGTAGAAGCACCCCTCTCTGGTGTCATGGATCTCTTGGCGGGGCTTTGCCAGATGCACCTGATCCACCTCCATGGGCTCTGGGAGAGTATTGGCAACCACAGGTCGCGGCATAATGGGTCTCTGGAATGAAGGACGCAGGTGCAACTCCCCTCACGGTTTGCCTCTATGGATTGTTTTTGGAACCTGAGATCGATAGGGATAGCCAGAGATACCAAGTCTTCCAGGGAAGAAGGCACATCATGACCAGCCAGTTTGTCCTTGTTCCTTTCTGACAGTCCTTCCCAAATTTCAATCACCAATACCTCAGTATTCCAGCCCAGTTTATAGGACAGGGTGCGTAAACAGACGGCATACTGACCTACGGTGAGACTCCCCTGGTTGAGTCTAAGAAGCGAGGATGCTTCTGAGGAGACTCGACCAGGCTCCTTGAATAAGTTGCAGAACGCCTCTAAAAAGATCTGCAGGTTCAGGATGATTGGATCAATCCATTATGGGAGAGGAGTGATCCTATCAAGAGCCTTGCCGGTCAGGTGCGACATCATAAAGGTCATTTTGGACCAGTCTGATATGAACTGATGGGACAAAAGTGCAAGGAGCACTAATTTTTGAATCCCTTGGCATTGTTTGGGATCACCGTCAAAGCTCGGAGGAGTAGACAAATGAGGACCAAGACTTGGAGTCGGAATTGCTGCTAGAGTAGAGATTACAGCTGGAACCGAGGTTGACAGAGGCACTTGAGTCAAGGTGTGCAGACTGGTATCCACTGACCTCAGATGGGTCAGAATCCAATCTTGTTTTTCTCGCTGCTGAAGCATCTCTTACTGCAGGTCGGTAAACAGGACAGCACTGGAACAAGTGGGATCCTTGGCCTGAGTAAACTGTAATGCTCGTAGATGTGAACGGGAGTGGACCCACTGGGCCACAGCACATGGTAAACTTGAGGAGCACACCTTGGGTATTCATCAGATCCTCTGATGGGGAAGATGAAGACCCGGTGCTGTGACAGCTGGCCCAAGGTATGGATGCTGACAGTCTCAGATAACGTGAATGCAGCCAGAATGGTATGGATAGTTGCAGCATCGAGCACGGCAGGTACAGCTGGTATGGATAGGTGCTGCAGCGGGTACATCAGATATGGATAGGTGCAGCAGTGGGTATGGCAGATACTGGAATATAAACTGGCATAAGCAATACAGCAACATCGGCACAAGGGACCTGACAATGTGTCTCTAATAGAGACCATGTTGGCCAGGCAACTCCCATAAGGTGAAGGTGCCTTAAATATCTAGTGCATCTCAGCCATAGGCTCTCCATGGAGACAGCAGCTCAGGATGAGAGGGAATGGTGATGAATGCATTAGTTCAGACGGTGGCTTTTTAGCACCAGTGTGCGTGTCCTGCAGACACTGTGGACTAAGGCACTCTGCCCACCTAATCTGGTGCTTTGATGACAAGAACCTGAGCATGCTGGTTGTGGTCAGGCAGGTCGTGGTCAGGCCTCTGCTGATCTTGGTACAGCACAGGTTGCAAATAACCATTATCTTATTGTCCCCACTTTGTTTAAAAAAGTGCCAGACTCTGGAACACATAATCCTTGTCCTGGGAACTTTCCATGTGTGAGTGCTATGGGGAACAGTTGCTCGCCTTTTCCCTCTGGCCACCCCACAGACTCATCCTGCCTGTTGCAGTGCTGCAGATTCCTCCTCTGAGATGCTGTCCTTGCTCTACATGACACCTTTCTAGATTTTGTCAGTGACTTCATCACCCACCCTCTGGTCATACACTTTCGCACTCTGGTCCTCCTGACCTGTTGACTTAACAACATCACCTGTTGGCAACTCAGTCTCACCATCATCTACCTCTTGAGACTCCAATTGTCGTTCCCCACCATCATCTTCTCCTGGCTGTTCAATTATTTGGTCATCACTAATCTCCTAATCTCCCTCTTGAAATGTGAAACGTGAGAGGCCACAATCAGTAAATGGAAATGTAAAGAGCTTCTCCGAGTGATTGAGTGTGGGATCACTTGTCTCTTGAGACTCACAATGGTTGGAGGAAGGAGACTCGGTGAGGAATATCTGGTCCAGTTTCTTGGCTAGTGAGACTGGACCATGTGGAGGACAGTGGTACTGGGAAATATACTGGACCACTTGTTTGCACTGGTCTCCCACGCTGTAATGCTTGCAAGGTGAGCAAGTAGTAAAGGATCTGTCACACACAGAGATAAATCGGCGGCAGATCTGTGGTTGCAGTGAAATTGTGGACAATCAGTGCCAGATTGTGGCTGTGTACAAATGGAACAATATGTCCATGATTTCACTGCAACCACAGATCTGCCAAAGATTTATCTCTGTGTGTGACGGGGCCTTTAGTGGATCCACTGGACCAAAGGCACTGATCACTGACCTGGAGGAGCAAACCTCAATGGCTACCGAGTATTCACTAAAGCCCCTGGAAGTGGAGCTAGGCTAACACGGTGCCCCGACAGCTGGCACAATGGGTATATACACCAATAGTCTCTGATAGTAGGTTCAGCTGAGACAGGTAGTTGCGGCAGCAGCGGCTGAGATGGGTAGTTGCAGCAGCGGCGACCGGTAACAGGAGCGACCGATGTGGACAATTGCAGCAGTAGTAGGTATGGATACTTGATGTGGCAATCGAGCACCTGCGATACTCTGTCGAGTAACGAACATACCTGAGCACCCCAATGCTCAATCAAGTATCGAGCAGTGGCCAGCACGCTCACACATCACCAATGCTGACTAAGGATGAGCGAGCCCGAACTGTGAAGATCGATGTCCGAATCCCAGACCTGAACACAGACTTTTACCGTATGTCCAGTTCTTGTTCAAGTTAGTCATCCAAATAAAGCTTGTTGAAAGGTTTCAAAGCAGCCAATCAACAAGCTTTTCCAGTGTGGCCACTTACAGCAGCATCACAGCAATCTCAAGTATTGGCATCGCTGTGATTGGCCAGAGAAAATACTAAAAAAAATGACATAGGCTCCCGCCCTATAGCCAGAGTGGGTAAAACAGACAGCTACAGGCTGTCGCCCCCACCTAACATATATACCATGGTTGGATATCAAAATAGAGGGGATCCTACAGTGTTTTTTGTTTAAAAAAAATTAAATAATTTTTAAAAAAGCCAAAGGGTCCCCCCCATTTTTGATAATCAGCCACAGTAAAGCAGGCAGGTGGGGGCTGGTATTATCAGGTTGGGAGGAGCCATGATATTGGCCCCCCTGTCTAAAAACAGCGGCCTGTAGCTGCCCAGAATTAGCACATTACATGAGCCAATCCTGGTGCTTTACCCGGCTCATTCCAATTTCCCTAGTGAGGTAGCGATTGGAATAATATAAGGGGTACATGACAGCTGTGGTTTGTCAAAAAATGACACATGCCATCAAGCCCAGCATTAGTAATGGGAGGTGTCTATGAGACACCCCTATTACTAATCCTGCAAGTGAAAAGAAGTAAAACACAAACACTGAAAAATATCCTTTATTTGAAATAACATACACACACCCTCTTTCACCCCTTTATAAACCCCAAAACACCCTTGCAGATCCGATGTAATCTATACAAAGTCCCACGACAATCCTTAACTCTGCTAGATCTCAAACCCGCATAGAGGGAAAACTGTCCACTCTAAAACTGTACAAATCTAGTCCAGCAGTAAGGTCACCTGAGGTCACACTAGGGGCTCCCCCACTGCTCTCACTGAAAGATGAAGCTGCTGCCGGACTGTCTGATGGACCATAACCCGCAATCCGACAGCACTTTCACTGAAGGCAGCGGGTGAGTCCCCAGTATGACCTCAGGTGATCTGACTACTGTGGGATTTCAGGTCCTGGCGGTGTTCCGCAGTCAGTCAGGTCACCTTGCGTTCACACCGTGGGAACCCAGATGTGACCTCAGGCGAACTGAATGACGTCACATGCTCACAGCCGGGTCACCCTCATTTTATTTCTTATTACACTACTATACAGCAAACTGACTGCAACCAATCACAGATGCACACACAGGGTGGGGGCCTTGTATAGTAGTCTGCAACTAATCACAGACACTGGCCCAGAGGGTAGGTGGAGAAAGCAGTGAGTATTGTTGAACTTTAATTAGTGAGCTCAGAAAAAAGTCTGACTGTAGTGTAATCCTCCAGTAAACACTATGTCTAAGGGTACCTTCACACTTTAGCGATGCAGCAGCGATCCGACCAGCGATCTGACCTGGTCAGGATCGCTGCTGCATCGCTACATGGTCGCTGGTGAGCTGTCAAACAGGCAGATCTCACCAGCGACCAGTGACCAGCCCCAGCCAGCAGCGACGTGCAAGCGACGCTGCGCTTACACGGAGCCGGCGTCTGGAAGCTGCAGACACTGGTAACTAAGGTAAACATCGGGTATGGTTACCCGATGTTTACCTTAGTTACCAGCTCACACCGCTTAGCTTAGCATGTGCAGGGGGCAGGAGCCGGCACTGGCAGCGTGAGAGCTGCGGAGGCTGGTAACGAAGGTAAATATTGGGTAACCACCTTGGTTACCCAATGTTTACCTTGGTTATAGCTTACTGCAGGCTGTCAGAAGCCGGCTCCTGCTTCCTTCACATTCAGGATTGTTGCTCTCTCGCTGTCACACACAGCGATGTGTGCTTATCAGCGGGAGAGCAACAATAAAAAAATGAACCAGCACTGTGTGTAACGAGCAGTGATCTCACAGCAGGGGCCAGATCGCTGCTCAGTGTCACATGCAGCGAGATCGCTAATGAGGTCACAAAAAACGTGACTCAGCAGCGATCTCAGTAGCGATCTCGCTGTGTGTGAAGTACCCCTAACTATCCTGCTCTTACTACCATTTAAAGGGAACCTGTCAGGTCCCCTGTGCACCCATAAACACTAGCAGTTCTGGGTTCATATCTAGAATCCCTCCTTAACAGTCCCTGCATCTAGTAGCACACAAACAGATTTTTAGAAAAAGTATTTCTAAAGATCGATTATGAGATGCTAATTAGGGCAGTGACTAATCACAGGGGTGTTAGTTCCCTAGCTAGTTGACCCACTTAACATATTATCACTCCTTTGTGGGACTGATTACATACTTTACAACAGCCAGTGTCTTGGCAGTGCGGTTTCTTGCCCGTCAGAATTGAGCTTCCTTGACACCGGGTGTATGCGCCCCGGCTTCAAAGAGGCTTACTGCCCATGATCTGAAGTATTCCACACTTCCGGTCATGTGCACTACTTCACTTTGAAGCCAGGAGACACATACACCCGGTGTCAAGGAAGCTCAAATCTGTAGCGTATAAAGGCACGCACATGCGCGGTTTTGTATCGGACTGCCATGATGCTGTCTGCTGTAAAGCACAAGGCTGTGATAACAGTCTAAGTGGGACGACTAATCAGGGAACTAACACTCCAGCGACTAGTCACTGCCCTAATTAGCATGTCATAAATGATCTTTAGAAATACTTTTTCTAAAGATCTGTTTATGTATGCTACTAAATGCAGGGATTGTTGGAGAGGGATTTTAGATATGCACCCAGAACTGCTCGTGGTCCTGGGTGTAATGTAACCTGACAGGTTCCCTTTAATTGTATGTTGATTTTTTTTCTCCAATTGTCTTTCAAAATACTAAGGTTATGTGCCCACGATCAGGACTCGCTGCGTTCAGAATGCAGCTAGTCCTGACCGGCGGGACCGCATGTCTCCTCCGCAGGAGAACGCATGAGAACGCAGCTGCTTGTTCCCACGATCAAGATTTGGTGCACTGCGGTCTCTTGCTTGTGTTCTCCCTATGGAGGACGCATGAGATTCCGCAGCAAACAATTGACATGCTGCGGTCTGGAAAGACGCTCCGCAGTTCAGTGGTTGCTGCGGAATAAAGAAACACAGTGTGCACGGGATTTCTAGAAATCCCATCCACTGTGCCTGTACTGTACATCGCAGCAGTTTGGACGCAGCTGAGGTAGGCTGCATCCAAACCGCTGCAAATACTGATCGTGGGCACGCACCCTAAGTGACAGGCACATAACATGAAAGTATGATCTGAAACGAATACATTTTGTGTAATAAAATGTATTTATAACAAAACGAGAACAACAAACTCAAGGAAAAAAAAAATGTTTTTGCACGTCAAGGACTAAATTCAAGGTTACTGGATGTATTTTGTACTTTATGCCAAATACAACTTTCTAGTTCCTTTGCAGAACTATTTGACAGTGTAACAATGTAAAACATTTAAGGACTGATTCAAGATTTGTGGGAGGTTTTTAAAGTTACTTTTATTTTGTCTTATGGTATCTGTTGACTTTTTAAAATGGTACACAAGGTTAATTAATTTAGCATAAAATTAAATAATATATAGTAATAAGGCTCCTAATACTACAGAGAACCTCAAGTGAAAAAAAACATTTTGAGAAAAGATAGAGCAATGATTTTTTAATGGATTGTCTGTGATTACAAAAAATGCAAACCATAAAGGGAAAAAAAAACTAGACTAGAATGAACTAAGGTCTTTACCCAGTACATTGGTGTACGGCAGTTCCATATGTATCACAAATAAACTTAGAGCCACAGTTGTACATAACAAAAGACTGCAAGGTGCAAAAATTGGTACTTGTCTTTTGATGGAACTGGATCAGTAATGAGTAAAAAGTTCACAGTCTTAGTTTTTACTTAGTAATAATAAAACATAACATTATGATTTATATTGCTATATTATTGTCATTGAACCAGACCAGCGCACAACAACCATTCAGCATTGTGATCATGATTTCTTTTATTTCTGCAAACTCTTTTAAAGATCGCAGGACTTGATTTTAGCTGGCAATATATTCAGTTTTCATAGTTTTTAAGGTTGAAGGGAGACTCTAAGTCCATCTAGTTCAACCCGTAGCCTAACATGTTGATCCAGAGGAAGGCAAAAAAACCCCAATGTGTCAAATAAGCTCCAATGGGGAAAAAAATTCCTTCCTGACTCCACATACGGCAATCAGACTAGTTCCCTGGATCAACACCCTGTCATAAAATCTAATATACATAACTGGTAATATTATATTTTTCAAGAAATGCGTTCAGGCTCTGCTTAAATTTTACTAGTGAATCCCTCATTACAACATCATACGGCAGAGAGCTCCATAGTCTCACTGCTCGTACAGTAAAGAATCCTCGTCTGTGATTATAATTAAACCTTCTTTCCTCAAGACGTATTGGATGCCCCCGTGTTCCAGTCGCAGGCCTAGGTGTAAAGAGATCTTTGGAAAGGTCTCTGTACTGTCCCCTCATATATTTATACATTGTGATTAGATCCCCCTAAGTTTTGGTATAAGTATTTACAAAAAAATACTTTGCTGTTGCAGAATAAAAAATGTAATGCAATTTCACCATTGTTGTCTTAGGTTTGTTCATATGATAAAGTTAGTCTGATATCTAGAACAATAAGGATGGGAAAAAGGCTCACTATTAGCCGAAACGCGTAACTGTATACATATGTGGAATAAATTCTAAAAAATTCCAGAAGATTTGGAGTGAACAATAAGGAGGATAGATGATGCCCATGGGGTAAATGATACACAAGACATTCAGACTATTGTTACTGAGATCAGAATTGGGGTGGCATGGTGGCTCAGTGGTTAGCACTACAATCTGGGAGCCTGGGTTCAAATCCCACCAAGGGGGACAACATCTGCAAGGAGTTTGTATGTTCTCCCCATGTTTGTGTGGGTTTCCTCCGAGTTCTCTGTTTTTCTTCCAAACACATACTAATACAGATGTTATATTGTGAGCCCCAATGGGGACAGTTTTTTTTTTTTCAATTATTGAAAATACAATAACATTGGCTTAATAGAAAAATGACCAGCCACAGGTTTGTGGTGATTCTGAAGTCCCATTCTGGCTTTTTTTTCTAATTTCACCATCAGTTAGGTATCAGTAATGTATGTTCAATGTGTGTAGTCAAATATTTACTGGTTGTCTTCTGCCGTTTTCCGCACTGCTCCGGTCCTGCTCTGCTATTTTGAGACTGCAGTTCTGACTGGCCGGCTCAAACTGTGGACTATTGCTTTCTTTCTTTCTTAGGATAGGTGAAAATGGCTGTTGTTTTTTTCATTTGAGAAAATCAGATTAATTATGCTAGTCACACTCTGATCAGACTGTGATCAAAGTATGATCAAATTTTCTCGGATGCGGAGAAGATATAAAAAAAGTCTTCATCTTGTTCATTCTATCAGTCCATTAAAATCGCACTTGGAAGTGCGTTGATTTTTTTTCCACAGACCCACTGTCTTGCATGGCTAAGTGCGATCTGATTTACGGAGGCAACTCGAGCATGCTGCAATTTTTTTCTTCTGACGGACTGTGGTACTTCAAAACATTATTCTGCTCCCTCGCTCTTTTTAGGCTGCATTCCAATGACCCTGTGCTGTGTGGTCAGGTTACTTACAGTGCCTTGCGAAAGTATTCGGCCCCTTTGCATTTTTCAACCTTTTCCCACATTTCAGGCTTCAAACATAAAGATAAAAAATGTAATGTTCTGGCGAAGAATCAACAACAAGTGGGCCACAATTGTGAAGTTGAACGTAATTTATTTCTTATTTTAACCTTTTGTAAAAATAATAAACTGAAAATTGGGGCGTGCAATATTATTCGGCCCCTTTAAGTTAATACTTTGTAGCACCATCTTTTGCTGCGATTACAGCTGCAAGTCACTTGGGGTATGTCTCTATCAGTTTTGCACATCGAGAGACTGAAATTCTTGCCCATTCTTCCTTTGCAAACAGCTCAAGGTGAGTGAGGTTGGATGGAGAGTGTTTGTGAACAGCAGTTTTCAGCTCTTTCCACAGATTCTCGATTGGATTCAGGTCTGGACTTTGACTTGGCCATTCGAACACCTGGATACGTTTATTTGTGAACCATTCCATTGTAGATTTTGCTTTATGTTTTGGATCATTGTCTTGTTGACAGACAAATCTATGTCCCAGTCTCAGGTCTTTTGCAGACTCCAACAGGTTTTCTTCAAGAATGGTCCTGTATTTTGCTCCATCCATCTTCTCATCAATTTTAACTCTCTTCCCTGTCCCTGCTGAAGAAAAGCAGTCCCAAACCATGATGCTGCCACCACCATGTTTGACAGTGGGGATGGTGTGTTCAGGGTGATGAGTTATGTTATTTTTACACCAAACATATCGTTTGGCATTGTGCCCAAAAAGTTTGATTTTGGTTTCATCTGACCAGAGCACCTTCTTCCACGTTTGGTGTGTCTCCCAGGTGGCTTGTGGCAAACTTTAAGCGACACTTTTTATGGATATCTTTAAGAAATGACTTTCTTCTTGCCACTCTTCCATAAAGGCCAGATTTGTACAGTGTATAGTGTAGGACTGATTGTTGTCCTATGGACAGACTCTCCCACCTCAGCTGTAGATCTCTGCAGTTCATCCAGAGTGATCATGGGCCTCTTGGCTGCATCTCTGATCAGTCTTCTCCTTGTTTGAGATTACATTTTTGAGGGACGGCCGGGTCTTGGTAGAATTGCAGTGGTATGACACTCCTTCCATTTCAATATGATCGCTTGCACAGTGCTTCTTGGGATATTTGAAGTTGTGGAAATGTTTTTGTAACCACATTGGGCTTTAAACGTCTCCATAACAGTATCACGGACCTATCTGTTGTGTTCCTTGGTCTTCATGATGCTCTCTGCGCTTTAAACAAAACACTGAGACTATCACAGAGCAGGTGCATTTATACGGAGACTTGATTACACACAGGTGGCTTATATTTATCATCATCAGTCATTTAGGGCAACATTGGATCATTCAGAGATCCTCAATGAACTTCTGGAGTGACTTTGATGCACTGAAAGTAAAGGGGCCTAATAATATTGCACACCCCAATTCTCAGTTTATTCTTTGTTACAAAAGTTTAAAATAAGAAATACATTTCGTTCCACTTCATAATTGTGTCCCCCTTGTTGTTGATTCATCACTATAACATTAAAATTTTTATCTTTATGTTTGAAGCCTGAAATGTGGGAAAAGGTTGAAAAATTCAAGGGGGGGCCAAATACTATCGCAAGGCACTGTATCCATTGAGCCACACAATCTATCACTTCCCCTTGAGTAGACTCCCTAGCTATGACTTTCGTTCTCTTTAACCTCTTTTGAGGAGGATTGACCTGTACTTCCAGATTATATTTCCCCACTTAACATAATAATTTGCAGTGTTCTTCATTACATCAAAATCTCTTGCAAACTTTCTGAGATTCTCTTGTGTTCCATATAATACGCATTCACATGTGCAAGGTAATGCTGCCTGCCATGCTGATGGCTGTAGAGAGCAGTACTCCAGCCACTGCCAGAAATGTCAAGAGAACAGGTGGCCTATTGCAAGGATCAGCCATTCTGACAATTGCCAGATGGCCAGTCCAAATCTGACTAGAATGGACTAGAAATAGAATTGGGCTAACTATAGGATGCATCGTGTCTTAGTGGTTAACAGTGTTGCTTTGCAACACTGCTGAGATATCCAATCCGCTTGTTTGTAGATAATTTAACAATGACAACACACTCTTCTAGCTGAGATTTGGGTTTCTTCAATCTTTGTTAATGTACCTGTCAGATCAACGTAGAAAGAAGAATCTGGTTTTGCAAATGATCCAAATATTTTTCTTACTGCAGCAGACCACCTGCAATTTAGACAAATTGTGGATAGTATTCAAAGGTAAGGGTCCTGACTGCTATTTATCCATGTATTTATGCGTTGGTGTGAATTAATGATGCACTTGGTATATAATGTGGCATCTGCAAGCAATAAATTCCGAACATTGGCACAACACCAGACATGAATTTGGCCTTGAGACTCTGTTGATGAACTTCTATTCGTAGAATTGGCATTACAATGTTTTACATCAATTTTGCCTGACTGGAGAACTTGGATTAGATGTTGAAATTTCACATTCTACAGATGCATCTCAATAAATTAGAATATCATCAAAAGTTAATTTATTTCAGTAATTCGATACAAAAAGGGGAAACGCATATATCATATAGAGTCATTACAAACAAAGTGATTTATTTCAAGTGTTTATTTCTGTTAATGTTGATGATTATGGCTTACAGCCAATGAAAACCCAACTCATCACCTCAGAAATTAGAATATTATAAAAGATCAACTGGAGAAAGGATTTTAAACTCAGAAATGTTTGCGCCTACTGAAGAGTGTACAGTAAATGTACACAGTGCGGGGTCAGAGCTCCTTCTGCATGAATTACGGCATCAATGTGGCGTGGGTGGTATGGAGGCGATCAGCCTGTGGCACTGCTGAGGTATTATGGAAGCCCAAGTTGCTTTGATAGCAGTCTTCATCTTGTCTGAATTGTTGGGTCTGGTGTCTCTCATCTTCCTCTTGACAATACCCCAGAGATTATCTGTGGGGTTTAGATCAGGCAAGTTTGCTGGCCAATCAAGCGCAGTGATACTGTAGTTATTAAACCACGTATTGGTACTTTTGGCAGCTTGGACTGGTGCCAAGTCCTGCTGAAAAATGAAATTTCCATCTCCAAAAAGCTTGCTGGCAGAGGAAAGCATGACGTGCTCTAAAATTTCCTGGTAGATGGCTGTGCTGACTTTGGTCTTGATAAAACACAGTGGACCTACACCAGCAGATGACATGGCTCCCCAAACCATCACTGATTGTGGAAACTTCACACTAGACCTCAAGCAGCTTGGATTATGGTCTCTCCACTCTTCCTCCAGATTCCGAGACCTTGATTTCCAAATAATGCAAAATTTACTTTCATTTGAAAACAACACCTTGGACCACTGAGCAGCAACAGTCCAGTTATTTTCTCCTTGGCCTAGGAAAGACGCTTCTGGCGTTGTCTATTGGTCATGAGTGGTTTGACACAAGGAATGTGACAGTTGTAGCCCATGTCGTGTGTGTGTGTGTGTGTGTGTGTGTGTGCTCTTGGAGCACTGACGTCAGCAGCAATCCACTCCTTGTGAATCTCCCCAAAATTTTTGAATGGGGCTACCTTAACAATCCTATCAAGGCTGAAGTTATCTTGGTTGCTTGTGCACCTTTTTCTATCACACTTTTTCCTTCCACTCAACATTCTATTAATATGCTTGGATACAGCACTCTGTGAACAGCCAGCTTCTTTAGCAATGACCTTTTGTGGCTTACCCTCCTTGTGGAGCACGTGAATGACTGCCTTCTGCATATCTGTCAAGTCAGCAGTCTTGTCTTCCCCATGATTATGTAGCCTACTACCCCAGACTAAGGAACCATTTTAAATGCTTAGGAAGCCTTTGTAGGTGTTTTGTGGTAATTATTCTAATTTTATGAGATAATGACTTTTGAGTTTTCATTGTGTGTAAGCCATAATCATCAACATTAACAGAAATAAACACTTGAAATAGATCCCTCTGTTTATAATGACTATATAATATAGATGTTTTCCTTTTTGTATTGAATTACTGAAATAAATTAACTTTTTGATGATATTGTAATTCATGGAGATGTACTTCTATGCCTGCACTTTAGCTTCTCATGAATGTCGTCTCTAACATACCAAATTATAGAACATTGATCCTGTGTTGTGTCAATTGCCAGCCAGCTTCCCTTACCTCACTAGTATTAATCTCCTTAATAATCCATTGTATTTTTTTTAATGTCACAAATCCAAAACATTTCTGCTCTTTCTCCACTTACTGCTGCTTCTTTCAGGTGATATCTCTCCTATTCCGAGTCCACCCTGTACCAATTTTATTCCCTCCCCCACCTATCCCATGATTGAAACCCTGATAACCTTATTACCATTTGTTAGACACCCTCATCTCGCTCTTTTAATTGTACACTCTGGAATCTACAGTCTGTATGCAACAAGCTTCTCTACATCCACGCCTTTCTCAATAACGCTCTTATATCGTACAGTGTGACGCTGGCCTATCGGGTGATATGTCGTCGGGGTCACAACTTCTGTGACGCACATCTGGCATCGTTAGAGATATCGTACCGTGAGACACCTCCGAATGACTGTGAACGAGCAAAAATGCTCACATTATCGTTGCTCGTTGACACGTCGTTCATTTTCAAAAAGTTGGTCCTCCTTCTGTGCTCCGGTTGTTTGTCGTTCCCGAGGCAGCACACATCACTCCATGTGACACCCCGGGAATGACGAACACAGCTTACCTGCGTCCTGCCGGCAATGCGAAAGGAAGGAGGTGGGCGGGATGTTACGTCCCGCTCATCTCCGTCCCTCCACTTCTATTGGCCGGCCGCTGTGTGACGCCGAACGTCCCTCCCCCTTCAGAAAGAGGATGTTCGCCCGCCTGCAGCGACATCGTCCGGGAGGTAAGTACGTGTGACGGGGGGTTAACGACTTTGTGCGCCTCGGGCAACTAATTGCCCGTGACACACAAATGACGGGGGCGGGTATGATCGCTCATGCGATCGCACGATAGATCGTCCCGTGTGACGCCGGCCTAAGTCTGCTGGCCCTCACTGAAACCTGGATTCAGGATTCCGATACTGCTTACCCTGCCACTATTTTTCATGGCGGCTTACATTTTTCACCATTCCCTGAGCCCTGCGAACAGACATGGTGGTGGAGTCGGCTTACTCCTATTCCCAAAATGCACCTTCCAGGTCAACCTCTCAGCTCCATCACTCTCATTCCCTTCTTTTGAGGTCCACACCATTAGGCTCTTCCATCCCCTGTCGCTAAGAGCAGTCGTATACCATGCCTCAGGCTCACCCACCCAGTTTCTTGACCATTTTTCTGCCTGGCTGCCGCACTTCATTCCTCAGAATTACAAACCCCTATCCTGGGAGACTTCAATTACCCCATAAACAGCCCCCCATCTGCATCACAGCTCTCATCCCGAGACACATGAAGACAATAACACCCTTGACCTGTCTTGCGTCCGCCTCTACTCAGTCTCCTACTTTGATAACTCACCTCTTCCCCTCTCTGACTACAACACCCTCTCCTTCATGATCACAAATCCTCGCCCACTCGAGCACAATTCCACCTCTCCCACATTCAGAAATCTACATGTCATTTACCCTCATACACTTACAGGCTCTCTACACTCATCACAGTCCCCTATCTCCTCTCTTTGATGTCCTGATCTGGCTGAAAATCGCTTCAATGACATACTCAGAAGCACCCTGGATCAAGTAACGCTCTTCACCCTCAGGACCTCCAAACACAGAGTAAAACAGCCCTAGCTCACATCGCAAACTTGGTTTCTCAGGCGATGCTCTAAGAGTGCCGAATGTCTATGGAGGAAAACTCTCACACCAGAAAAATGTATCCACTATAAATTCATGTTAAGAACCTATAACTCTGCCCTTCACCTCACCAGAGACCTAATTCACCACCCTGATCTTTTCACTTTCCAACAATCCAAAAAAAACCTCTGAATCCTTTCACTACCTCCTCAGTCCTAAAGTGCAGATGCTTACAGACCTTTGTGCTGATGATCTGGCCTCCTATTTCACAGAGAAATTAGAAAATATCAGTCAGGAGATCGGATCCCATCCACCAATTGTTGTGATTCCCAACCCTCCTCACATCCAGTCTGGCTCCATTTCCACTTTTGACTCAGTCACAGAAGAAGGCTCCAGGCTCCTCTCTTTTCATGCTACCATTTCCACTACTGACCCTATGTGGAAATACAAGTGAAATTGCTCACCTGGAAAGGTTGTGAGTAGTCACAATCGCTATAACAGCATGCAGAAAACGGCTGCCATGGCCCCCAAGGTTAGAGAATCGAGAAGAAAGGGTTAAAAACAGAACTGCCATGGAAGGATCAAAAAGTTGGTGATCTGAGCAGTGATTTATTTCTACACGTTTTGGAGACCAGGAAATCTCTTTCAGAAAAATATCACAGATGTACATCTGTGATTTTTCGTAAAGGAGGTTTCCTTGTCTCCAAAATGGATAAAAATAAATCATTGTTCAGGTCACCACGACCGTTTGATCCTTCCATGGCAGCGCATGTTTAACCCCTTCTCCATTCTGAGAGAATTTACAATGAGCATGCTCTTACTCAAAAGAGCCCAGCAGAATTCCAATAAGCACTGTTAGTAATAGTCCAGCAGGAGAATTGAATGCTTGAGGCAAGATCCAGCCAGCAAGTCACCTTTTTGTCAGTTTCTTATAAAAAAAAAAACCTTTCTAGCAAAAATCGACAGCAAAACTTCACTTACATGTGTTAAAAATATTGTTGAGGATTTGGGATTTTACTCGGGTCTAAGAATGAATTGGTCCAAGTTTGTGATGATGCCTTGGTATCGTGATTCCACTCAGACTCCCTCCGCCTTCTACAGTATCTCGGTATAAATTTCTCCATTCATCCGGCTGACTAAATCGTAACTCTCTAGTGAGTAGAATCAAGGATAAAAGTAGAGGCCTGGGGAAAGTTCCCACTATCAGTGCTAGGTAGGATAAACCTTATTAAAATCTATATTCCTCTTTAAGACCAATGCAAACAGCCTTCCCATCCTGATACATATGGAAGGTGCTTCTGCTCTCAGCTAACTGATCTTTGGGGCAATGTGAGTAAATTGATAGAGAAAAACATTAACTTACACCTGAGCCCAAAATTATGCTTTTTGGGAGTTGTGGGAGAGGTCGGCTCTGCCCCTGTACAAACTTGCAATCTCTAAAATATTGTACCACACCAGAAAACGATTGCTAAACAGTGATTGGCAGGTAACCCACCTGATATAGTCGAGATAATTACAGGTTTGAATAACTCAATTTTAAAGAAAAGAAAAAATATACCGTATATTAAAAGGGGATCCATTCTAAAGTTTGGTAAACAATGGGATGATTGGATAATATGTCCTTCTCTCGTCTCATGAGCTGGTGAAGGACGAGCTCTTTAATTGCCTGCTTTGATAGTGTTATAGATGAAAAGTCAGTTTTGCAATTTTCTCACCGGGTGTTGTCTGATTGGGATAGTAGGGGTGGAAGGGTTAGTAGGGTCGGGTGTGAAATGCCATGCTATAAAAGGATGAGATACTCTGTATTCTAATGATGCCTTGATCTGTAATGTTTGAAATATACTTAATAAGACTTGTTTGATTTAAATAAAAAAAAAAAGTGGACAGAAAAAACAAACAGGAATTCAGGTGCTTTATGTATGAACACCACTTGCGCGAGCATGACTGTGCTCGGGTACGCTCGGTGCTCATCCCAGTATGAGCCAATTGCAGTGTTTAAACAGTTCACATTAGGGGTAACAACAGCACGATTGGCTGTAGTGTGCTCCAAATAAAAAAAATAGATAAATAAAAAGAGGTAAAACCCTGCCCACGTGCCCCCGAAAGGAATCATTTTATGGTTGGCTGCATGTCGGTGGAGACCTGAATTGCCCAATTAGTGGCTTTCATAGGGTTTCAGGTCAAGTCTGCCTCCCAAACCGAACTTTAAAGTCTGGATGAAGCAGACGAACCAAACTTCAACAGGTCCTCTCATCTGTAATCATATCTCAAAAATCTCTAACAACAGTACAGAAGTGATGGTGGCACAGGTTTGTGGATTCTGACAAAGGATCTTAAAGTGAACCTGTCAGGTGCAATATGCACCCAGATCCAAGAGCAGTTATGGGTGCATATTGTTAATCCCTGCATTTAGTAGCATACGTAAAGAGATCTTTAGAAAAAGTATTTCTAAAGATTCTTTATAATATGCTAAGGGCCTTTGTTGCTGTGCTCATTACGCCCTCTTAGCGCACCCACAGGGGCGTGCTAACATGCTCGTCAATGCCCACTACCAGCATCATCAGCAGTGATGCGCGTACCTGTGTTTGTTGCACCGCCTCAGAACGCGAGCTTAGAGTCAGTGCACATGATCAAAACTCCCTGGACTTTCGGTCATGCGCACTACACCAGTTTCAAGCTGGAACGGGACACCCACTTTCAAAGAGTGCATGACCGAAAATCTGACGACTTCTGATCATGCGCACTGAGACGAAAACCAGTGTCAGCCGTGGTGACAGCAGAGAGGTGAGTAACCATGCCTCGGACACTGCGTATTCATTAGCATATTAGCAAACCACAGGGGCATGCTAACATGCTAAGAGGGCCAACTAGCCAATTGAAGTAACGCCCTTGCGACTAGTCGCTGGCCTCATTAGCAGATAAGAAAAAGTATTTCTAAAAATCCTTTATTAAGATCCCTTTATCTATGCTACTATAGGCTAGGGAGGGATTAGAAATATGCAACCAGAACCATTCTTGATTCTGGGTACATACAGGACCCAACAGGTTTATTTAAAGACCGACTGCTTATACCATTGCTACAAGGAGTATGACTGCGCTCTATTCCATTTGATATTACATAAAGGTTGATTTTAAGCTGAAATGCTGCATGATGAAATATTTTTCACTTAACCTGATTTGGACTGAGTGATGTCCAATATTTGTGAGCTGTGAGTTGGACCCGTGCACCACCACTACATAACCAGCACCATTTGAATTCTATTCTCACCAGAACATTTCTTTTGGCAGGATTTCAGACACTGAAGGAAAAAAAATGGCAAAAAGTCATTTATTTGCATTGTGTGCCTAAATTTGTGTTACAGTATAAATACTGAGTTGAAAACATTGAGCTGGTGAATCATACAAAATTATTCAGCTTTCCAATATGCTTTTGCCCTATGACCGTTTCACTTCGGAGTTTAGTGTAAAAGTAAATCCATCAGTTAGATCTGCATTCCTAAGCCATATATATGGGCATATAGGTTATAGAAAGTTGAAATCATATTCTAGAGAAATCTATTTTTTTTTTTTTATAATATATATATATATATATGCTGTTTCAGTCTTTGGGCAAGACACTGATCTGCATGAGAATCTGCCTCCAGAATTTGTTAAACAACAGGGTCGTTACCACTGTGAGATATGTACTAAAAGTCTGCTCTCAATCACAACTCTAATATGAGGTCAGAACTAACAGTATAGCAGAACCGAGCTTTGTCTAGATTACAAACATACTTGCAGCTGCAGTTGTTCTCTCATAGTGCCTTAGCTTCTGATTTCACTGCAGAGCTGTGTGCGATTATGAGAGATAATGGTCAGTCATTACATGTCTCACACTGGTAATGCCCCCCTTCATTTAAAATAAACTTTGGAGGCAGATTCTCGGGGAGATCTGTATGCGTCCCATAGATCTTTACAGCTTATGCACATATTAGGAAAAACGTGGATTTCTCTGGAATAAGACATCGGATCACAGATATCAAGGTATCATTTTATTCAGCCTCCTATGACCTACTTGCCTATGTAGACAGCTCAGTAAGGTCGATCCTACTAACAGATTCCTTTTAAAAGTTTGGTTGTACATGGAAATATGTGAATAAGACGTCACTAATTAGTATTCTGAATGACCTTGTGAATGTTCTCACATTTTGTGTACAATTGTTGCTTATTCTATATAAAAGAATGGATAGCAACCATAAAATACAAACATATAATGGAAAAACAAAATTGGATGTCAAATGGATATAAACAAGATAGACACGGAAATTTAAAAGCAAGGAGAAAGTACGCTGATATCTGTATTTTTTGTGTATTTACAGTACATGTCTTCTCTTCTTGGGATTACCACATTAAATAAGGAAGCAAACAGTACATTTTGTATACAGGTCATGGGAGATGCATATGTATACAGTGAACACATTTTATATACAGTAATTGAAGCCTAGATTTTGTAGATTCTAGGTTTTATATAACCATCATTTCACTCTGTAACAACACATGATAATGATGTGTAATCGTAAAGAAACATTATTTCAACTTAAAATGCATCTTATGTTGGTAAAAATTCAAACAATTTATTTCTGTGTCCCATTAAGAACGCCTTCTGGTCTTTAAAAGGAATGTGTCACCAGGACAGGTTCCCTTTATTTTAAGTCATCTGAACACTGTTCTAGCAAAGCTGAACTAATGCCCAACTACAAAGGGAGCATGTATAGTGGCTGAGGGTTTGGAAATGCAAAGCTATTACGATGCCCTCTGCTTAGCATTGCTAAAGGCTGTTTAGTGGATACAATTGCACTTAGTGCTTTAGCATTATAAGGGCCCTCTTACAGTTAGAATAAATATGACCTTGTTCTTTTGCTTACTTTTGGAGATGCACATCATTTTTTTTTCTTAGGCTATGTGCGCACGTTGCGTAAATACATGCAGTTACGCTGCGCTTTGTAGCGCAGCGTAACTGCATGCGTCCTGCGTCCCCTGCACAGTCTATGGAGATTGTGCAGGGGCCGTGCGCACGTGGCGTTTAAGAGCACAGCGCTTCGGCTACTGCCGAAGCGCTGCGCAAAAAGAAGTGACATGTCACTTCTTTCCTGCGCTTTGCCGGCAGCTCCTGCTCTGTCTATGGCAGGAGCTGCAGGCAGAGCGCATGGAATCGGCTTTTTTCTTTTTTCACTACGGACATTTCTGCAGCGATTTAAAGAGCACATGTGCTCTTCAGATCGCTGCAGAAATTTCTGCAGTGAAGTACGCAACGTGCACACATAGCCTTAAGGCCCAGTCACACACACACACAAGGACTTACCAGCAATCCCTATCAGGTCGCATAGTTTTCGGGATCGCTGGTAAGTCGCTGGGAGGTCGAAGGTGAGATGTCACACATTTAGATCTTACCAGCGATGCAAGAACAATACAGGTCGCAGTAGCAACCTATAACGATCTCAGCAGTCACTGTGACCCTGTCACACAGTGTCAAACACAGCGATGTGTCCTGCCCAGCAGGACATTGCCTGTGAAGAAAATGGCCTGGACCATTCTGCAACGACTAGAGATCTCACAGCAGGGGCCTGATCGCTGGTAGGTGTCACACATAAGATCACTAACGGGATTGCAACTGCGTCACAGAAACCGTGACTCAGCTGCGATCTCGTTATGTGTGACGGTACCTTTAAACCAAACATTCAACGTGAAAAAGCCACTTGTGCTGCAGACCATTCCTTGTTCATAAATAAAAAGTTGCTGATTAGTGTCTGCCATGTTACAATTGTAGTATATCTCCATGCCTAGACACCAGGTCTACACGCTTACATTCCTAAATGCTTGAGTCAGTGCAGAGGCTGCTGTAATCACAGGACTTTATTAGCCAGCAACTTCTCTCTACAGAATCACAACAGTTGTAACTCCATATTTGTGTGCAAATTATTAAAATTTATCTTAGATATACAATTTTGACTGCTATATCCGGAAACTGTATTTCCTCCGTAGCCAACATCAGCAGAAAGGAAGCAAATGGCTGCAGCAAATCAAGTATCTACCTACTCTGCATCATATTGAAATTAATATTTTTTGCAGCCTGTAACTTAATGAGAAAACCACACAAATAACTGGATTTTTTAAGTTAAAAAATTGAATTTATACATAGAGGAATTACAGTATGTATGCTTGAATAATAATCGTTTTAATTGTGGGAGAGTGATTTTCTTCATACACATTGAATTATGTTACTCCTAAATTTAATCTGCATACTTTAGCCAAAATGAATGCATATAAGTCTTTATTAGGTATTCTTCTACTGTCCTGCCTTCTTAAGAGTATATAATTAAGCAACTTTTTCTAACCTCACATTCACTACTGAATAACCATGAATGGAATCCTCCCTGAAAAAGTCTACAAGACGTACCAACACAGACTTTATACTGAGATTTCCTGAAACCAGTATATAGTTTAATCAGACACAGGATTTGTAATGGTCTGTAAATACTTAGAGAGTCTCTAAAAATAGGGGACTTTTTTATACGGTCAGTAAAAACAATTTCTGTCCATGATTTTATTTGTAGGTTGAGAAAATGTATTATGATAATATGGTCATAGTAAATTCTGCAGTGGTGTTGCGCTATGGTCATACCGTTTATCATGTATGAACTTTATGCTTCATTACAGTTTTGTGCATCTGTCTGTAAGCGATGTATGCTGCCAAAATAGTAAGATGCATTGCCCAAGCGTGGGGGTTTGGCAACCCTAATCGAATACTCCCAATACAATCTATTGAGTGATTCCGGAAAACAAGTGTGTGAGGGTCTTGGTGGCTATATCAAATTAAAAAAAGTGTGTTTTCTGGAATTAAAAGCCCCCTATGAAATGTGTTACATATCTAAGAATCATGTCTGATGATGTTATGGAATTTGATAGAAGTGAAAACTAATTTTTCTATACCTCCTGCAGCACACTTTGGTCCTATAAGAATTGATTTCTTCAACCAAACTGCCACTAAATCAATTAACGTGGGTATTTTTCAGAATTGGTACCTGCAGATCAGATTTGTTTCTGAATGAGAATATTACAAAGCGGACTTGAACATAGAGCAGGAGCACTTCATGTCAGTAATCTGAGCACATTTACAACAAATTAAAATGAAGACAATCTTTAAAATAACATTTGTTCTACAGAACACTGCACCCCCACCCAAAAAGTACATAGGTGGGTATATGTGGAGATCAAAAATCAAGTCATTTAATACGCCTAAAGTGAGTTGCACAGGCTGCATTCATGGTAATGACAAGCAACCTACTAGTATGGCATGTTTTCTGTCTGCCTAGTCGCTATCAACTCAAGTCACTTGTTAAATCATTTGCAGCAGATACTAACAACGGATCTGAGCAGCATAGTCAGGCACCAAGGACACTGCAAGCTTCAGAGCAGCACCGGACAAATTACCCGGTAATGATCAGTTTGCGTCTGCTTTTGGTGAACAGCAACCATGATGTTACTAAATTAAATAATAGATAACTAGCAATCCACTCAGATCAGAGCAAACTTTCCATTAGATCATCTCAAAGTGTTATTATGTTATTGGGCAACGCTTGTTAAGCTGCTGGATGAACCGCTCATTCCATTTTCAGTCTTCTGAAGGGTCTTGACAGCGCTTGGAACCTGTAGTCCTGTGCATAATGTGATCCCACCACACCACACCTGTAAGCAACAATTCACAAAACAGCAATGTCAGTTTGTTCTTAATTGGCATTTCATTTTCCTATTTCCATTGCATGTATAGTGCTACTGTAATATTTTCCACACAGCTGTACACAGATTAAACCTATTCACATCAGCTGTTATCAATGTCAATTTTCAACCTCACAAAGTAAATACATCCTATGACTAAGGCCCGTTTCACACGTCAGTGAAAAACACTGACGTTTTTCACTGGCGTGTAAAACACGCACATGTCCCTCCGTGTGCCGTGAATCACGGCACGCGTGGGTTGTCTAAGTGCAATCCGGGCTCTGTTCTCCGTGGCCCGTGATTGCACTTAGAGATTAACTCACCTGTGCGTGCTCCCGCTCTCCATGGTGCTGATCGCTCCCGCGGTGCAGCATCCGGCCGGCGCTGACCCCCGCAGCAGCTGCTTCCGGGTCGGCTGTGTCATGCATCATGAATATGCGCGACAGTAATGAGCCGGCTCAGAAGCAGCAAGCTGCACGTGCTGCAGAGAGCGTCGCTGAAACCGGGTGCGTTAAAATGCTTTTTATTTTAGAAGCACGTTTTTTTCTGGCACGTGTTTCACGGACCACACCACTGCGTGGTCCGTGGGACATCAGTGATGCCAGAAAAAAATGGACATGTCTCCGTGCGGCAATCACGGACACGCGGGTACGCCGCACGGAGACACGTGCAGTGAAAAATCACTGATGTGTGAGCAGACCCATTCATTATAATGGGTCTGCGTATGTTAGTGATTCTGGTACGTTTAAAAAAAGCACAAAACGTACCAGAATGACTGATGTGTGAAAGGGGCCTAAAGAGAAGTGGATCTGACGAGATTTAAATTGGCCAAATTGTGTGGCTTGTGTTGTGAAATTCGATTCACACCAAACCTATTCTCCACAAATTGAATGTCTCGTATTATACTATGGAGTTTGGAGAGACCACAGAGAATAATAAATATAAGATGTATAAACACAAGATCTATGAAACCCCCCCCCCAAAAAACTAATACTCCCCTCACCGACCAACCCAATTGCTTATTGTCCCCCATGCATTCCTCTGCACGTCTTCTGATCGCTGCCACAGGCTGAAACCTCACACTAGGCCAGGACCTTCTGTTTGTGACTGGGCAAAGAACATCCTTAAAAGAAGCCACCGCCTAAGGTATGCTTCAAAAGGTCATGGCATACAATGTGATGTTACGATGTGCTTCATAAGGTTGCAACACGTGCAGAGACGTCTTGGTCCTGGTTGTGGCCAGAAGTTCCAAGAAGCACAGATGAGAGAAATGGAGACAGTGAGCAGAAGAGGTTATCATAGAGCTACAGTGGAACCCTGGTTTACAAGTAACTTGGTGTGCGAGTATTTCGCTACACGAGCTAAGCGGCTCATGCCTTTGATGTCAGCGCTCTGGCAGCGGAAGCTCCGGCATCGGTCGCGATGGTTTCCCGATACACATCATGTACTGGCGGACTACAAGAACCAGGAGGCCGGCGAGGGAACGATAGGTAAGGTGAGCATAATATGTGTGTGTTTGTGCGTGTGTGGTGTGGCACAATAGGGGACCAGGATGGGACATTGAACAAGTTGTGGAACAAATTGTCTGAGCTTCCATTATTACCTATGGGAAATTTTGCTTTGCTAGACGAGTAACTTGGTTTACAAGCACACTCCCAGAACGGATTGTTCTTGTAAGCCAAGGTTCCACTGTACTAGTTTTTTTGCTTGATCTATTTGTTGGCCATCCGACCGTCATGTTACCTAATTCCCAAGGAGCAAATTGCAAAAAAAAAAAAAAAAAAGTATATAAAATATTATATATCTATATATATAAACAATATATAATGTATATTATAATATATATATATATATATATATATATATATATATATATATATATATATATATATATATATATATATATATATATATATATATATATATATATATATATATATATATATATATATACACATATATATTTCTCACACACACACACCAAAAGTTTGGACACACCTCATTCAAAGAGTTTTCTGTTTTCTTTATTTTCATGACTTTAAATTGTAGATTCACATGGAGTTGAATGAATGAATTAACACATGTGGAATGAAATACTTGACAAAAAAGTGTGAAACAACTGTAAATATGTCTTATATTCTAGGTTCTTCAAAGTAGCCACCTTTTGCTTTGATTACTGCTTTGCACACTCTTGGCATTCTCTTAATGAGCTTCAAGAGGCAGTCACCGGAAATGGTTTTCCAACAGTCTTGAAGCAGTTCGCAGAGATGCTTAGCACTTGTTGGCCCTTTTGCCTTCACTCTGCGGTCCATCTCACCCCAAACCTTCTCGATTGGGTTCAGGTCTGGTGATTGTGGAGGCCAGGTCATCTGGCGTAGCACCCCATCACTCTCCTTCTTAGGGCAGCTTTGCACGTTGCGACATTGCACGTGCGATGTCGATGGGGTCAGATCGAAAGTGACGCACATCCGACGTCGCAGTCGATATCGCAACGTGTAAATCCTTTTTGATACGATGAACGAGCGCAAAAGCGTCGTTATCGTATCATCGCTGCAGCCTCCGACATTTCCATAATGCCGGTGCAGCGACAGGTGCGATGTTGTTCGTCGTTCCTGCGGCAGCACACATCGCTGTGTATGAAGCCGCAGGAGCGAGGAACATCTCCTTACCTGCCTCCCGGCTGCAATGAGAAGGACGGAGGTGGGCGGGATGTTTACGTCCTGCTCATCTCCGCCCCTCCACTTCAATTGGCCGCCTGCCGTGTGACGTCGCTGTGACGCCGCACGACCCGCCCCCTTAGGAAGGAGGTGGGTCGCCGGCCAGAGGGACGTCGCACGGCAGGTATGTGCGTGTGAAACTGCCGTAGCGATAATAATCGCTACGGCAGCTTTCACTAGATATTGCACGTGCGACGGGGGCGGGACTATCGCTGCAGCATCGGTAACACATTGTTACCGATGTCGCAGCGTGCAAAGCCCGCCTTAGTCAAATAGCCCTTGCACAGCCTGGAGGTGTGTTTGGGGTCATTGTCCTGTTTAAAAATAAATGATGGTACAACTAAACGCAAACCGAATGGAATAGCATGCCGCTGCAAGATGCTGTGGTAGCCATGCTGGTTCAGTATGCCTTCAATTTTGAATAAATCCCTAACAGTGTCACCAGCAAAGCACCCCCACACCTCCTCCTCCATACTTCACGGTGGGAACCAGGCTTGTAGAGTCCATCTGTTCACCTTTTCTGCGTCGCACAAAGACACGGTAGTTGGATCCAAAGATCTCAAATTTGGACTCATCAGACCAAAGCATAGATTTCCACTAGTCTAATGTCCATTCCTTGTGTTCTTTAGCCCAAACAAGTCTCTTCTCCTTGTTGCCTGTCCTTAGCAGTGGTTTCCTAGCTATTTTGCCATGAATCCCTGCTGCACAAAGTCTCCTCTTAGCAGTTGTTTTAGAGCTGTGTCTGCTGCTAGAACTCTGTGTGGCATTAACCTGGTCTCTAATCTGAGCTGCTGTTAACCTGTGATTTCTGAAGCTGGTGACTCGGATAAACTTATCCTCCGCAGCAGAGGTGACTCTTGGCCTTCCTTTCCTGGGGCGGTCCTGATGTGAGCCAGTTTCTTTGTAGCGTTTGATGGTTTTTGCCACTGCAATTGGGGATACTTTCAAAGTTTTCCCAATTTTTCGGACTGACTGACCGACCTTCATTTCTTAAAGTAATGATGATGGCCACTCATTTTTCTTTACTTAGAATTTGTATTATGGCAAGAAAAAAGCAGCTAACAGTCTATTCAGTAGGACTATCAGCTGTGTATCCACCAGACTTCTGCACAACACAACTGATGGTCCCAACCCCATTTATAAAGCAAGAAATCCAACTTATTGAACCTGACAGGGCACACCTGTGAAGTGAAAACCATTTCCAGTGACTACCTCTTGAAGCTCATCAAGAGAATGTCATTAATAAATATGAACACTAGGGCCATACCCAATTGTGAAGTCACAGACCAATGTCGTGAAGTGCATAAAAATAGGTGAGGTTCTGGATAGGGCAGTGGGCGGTAGAGCGTGCGATAGTGTTGCGTCTGTTTAGGCACTGTCAGGTAAATTAATTAGATATTGCGATGTTCAGAATAAAGGGCCTGATGCTCCCTAAAGCTGATCCCTTCCTGACATTGGAGGTTTTAATTCACCTTAATGTTTTGGGTATCCCCGTTCCTCGGCGGCTGACCCTATTTTCCCCTGTCGCTATCACATAACCTGGACCACCACCATGTGCAATGTGCTGAAGTGATTACACAGTCATAGATCATAAAATATCATAATCCGTGGTTAGACCCTGATCCCATACAGAATATATCAATCCCCAATTGCACAGAGTACCATCTGGCTATAGTAAATAGGGGATACGTCTGGTTAGGGTCCTAACCCACATATATAGATTATAGGCCTGAAGGTCTCAGTACTTATCTGCTAGGACTGATGTTGATCCCAACGTGTTTTCCCCCGGTGTGCTGGGATTCATCAGGGAATACAGTCATCTGAAAAAGTTTGGGTACCCCTATTAATGTTAACCTTTTTTCTTTATAACAATTTGGGTATTTGCAACAGCTATTTCCGTTTCATATATCTACTTCTGTGCTGAACAAGAACTGTACCTGTGTTCTTCCATTTCCTTACTATGTTCCTCACAGTGGAAACTGACAGTTTAAATCTCAGACAACTTTTTGTATCCTTCCCCTGAACAACTATGTTGAATAATCTTTGTTTTCAGATCATTTGAGAATTGTTTTGAGGAGCCCATGATGCCACTCGTCATAGGAGATTCAAATAGGAGAACAACTTGCAAGTGGCCACCTTAAATACCCTTTCTCATGTTTGGATACACCTGCCTATGAAGTTCAAAGCTCAATGAGGTTACAAAACCAATTTAGTGCTTTAGTAAGTCAGTAAAAAGTAGTTAGTGTTCAAATCAAGAAATTGATAAGGGTGCCCATACTTTTGCACCGGTCAAATTTTGTTTAAATGCGGATTGCACATTTTCTGTTAGTACAATAAACCTCATTTCAATCCAGAAATATTACTCAGTCCATCAGTTATTAGATATATGAAACTGAAATAGCTGTTGCAAAAACCCAAATTGTTAGAAAGAAAAAAGGTTAAAACATTAATAGGGGTGCCCAAACTTTTTCATATGACTGTATAAAAATTGCAGGATGTGTCTGATTGATTAGGCCATCAATCTCATCATCCTCTTATTTGCCCTCAAAACAGGTAAATAGACCTGGGATTCTGTATTGGGGTCCAGCTGATGTCCCATATCCCCATGCCACTTGCAGGCTGCATGATAATTCAGCCTACAAGATTACACAGTGTGCGATCACGGAGGTCCGGTCAGCAATAGGTGTCTGCGATGGCAGCGTGTCACTGTTACACTAGCTGCATAATACGGGGGGATATTTTATGACATATGACTGTGGAATCACTTCAGCACATTGCACATGGTGGTGGTCCAGGTTATGTGATAGTGACAGGGACAAATAGGGTCAGCCGCTGAGGAACGGGGGCACCCAAAACATTAAGGTGAATTAAAACCTCCGTTGTCAGGAAGGGATCAGCTTTAGGGGAGCATCAGGCCCTTTATTCTGAACATTGCAATATCTAATTAATTTACCTGACAGTGCCTAAACAGAAGCGACACTATCGCACGCTCTACCGCCCACTGCCCTATCCAGAACCTCACATATTTTTATGCTCTTCACGACATTGGTCTGTGACTTCACAATTGGGTACGGCCCTAGTGTTCATATTTATTAATGACTATTTTAACTTGATATAATAAAAGTTATGTTTTAGAGGTTTTTCTTTGGTTTGATATAGTTGACCCTCTGACTATATGATTTATGGTTTTGATCATCAAGAGAATGCCAAGAGTGTGCAAAGCAGTAATCAAAGCAAAAGGTGGCTACCTTGAAGAACCTAGAATATAAGACATATTTTCAGTTGTTTCACACTTTTTTTGTTAAGTATTTCATTCCACATGTGTTAATTCTTAGTTTTGATGCCTTCAATGTGAATCTACAATTTTCAGAGTCATGAAAATAAAGAAAACTCTTTGAATGAGAAGGTGTGCCCAAACGTTTGGTCTCTACTGATATATATATCTGAATTATGGAGAATAAGAATTTTTGTAAAATTTGAGTCAATTAAATTCCACTCTATTAAATTTGAACATTACACCAGTATAGGACATTATAGCATGCCATTTATCCTATCAGAATTTGTTAGGTTTGTATTAGAAAACCAAATTACCCAGCAGAACCCTATGCAAACACATGAATAACATATACTCTCCATGAAAAGGTTGGACTAGTTGAATTAGAACATAGGAGCCCAGTACTTCAAGGTAGCAGCGCACTGGACCTCCATGCCATAAATATATTGTTATATCTGCAAATAGCCAGAATGACAACAAGGGTAAAAGCAAATAAAAAATTACAGCTCATTCCAGGAAATAAAAATTAATAACAGCTCTTCTATTTGGAACACAAGGTGTATAATGACATTTGCTAGAAACATAATGGAAGCTTTTATACTAACCATTATTCCAGGGACAACCGGCTGTGTAAACTTTGATTTAAAGGTATACAGTAATTGCTTTGTGTCGGCATTATAAAATGAAAGCTGACCTACAAAAAGTAAAAAGGAAAATAAAGTGTTAATAAAATCAATAAAGCTTTAGGACTTCATCCACACCAGGGTCCTCATTTTTCAAACACACAACAAAGAAAATGTATTGTTGATTTTTTTTATACCATAACAAGTGTTTTGTAAAGTCTGACACAGTCCTATATATTCATTTTTTAATAAGAGAGATTGTCCTATCTTGACCACCCTTTTCAGTATCCTATACTAGGGCATATGGACGGCATGTGGTCCTCATAATATAAGCCACACACTAGCTGAGTTTGCCCTCCCTTGTATAATATAGCTGCTTATTCATTTGAATAGATGGCAGGTAAGAGCACATTTATCCTGTAGTGACCACTGATGATAAAATTAATAGTCACACACTTCCAAGATTTAGATGTCATCTCCAGATGTAGATGTTAGAGAGACCGAACCTATGGCAATAAACTCATCACATCGCAGCCTTCTATAAAACATGAGGAAACCCTTTATGGGTTTTTTGTTTTTTTTTTAAGATGTAACAGTTTTAAAATACCTGTTTTTAAGAAAAAAAAAGTAATAAGAAAAAAAACAAACGAACAATGCAATATTGCTTCTACAGTGGGGAAAAAAAGTATTTCTCTATCGTTTCATTGGGGGACCATGGGTGTATGCTGCTGTGACTAGGAGGCTGACACTAAGTAGACATAAAAAAAGTTAGCTCCTCCCTAGCAGTGTACACCCTGAGCCGGATCTATGCCAGTTTTTTGCTTAGTGTCGTAGGAGGCTGAAGTGGGCCCATATCTCTGTGGGCCAACCTCAGCCTAGGCTATTCCTTTCTTTTTTCCGTTTTTTTGCTATTACGGCGGCGCTCAGCCCTCTCATCTTCTAGTCTTTTGTCTCTTCTGCAGGGTTAAAGTCCATCAGAGAGAACCCTCGCCTGCTCCTTCCCTCCGAGTACCGTCCCAAGGGTTGTTTGAGGCTTGGGACGACAGGCCCTCTCCCCCTCCTGCCCAATGGTACCGTCCCAGGGGCTGCTTGGGGTCGAACATTTGTTTTTTTAAGGGCACACTCCCCGTCCTCCTCTATGGTACCGTCCCAAAGGGTGTTTCTGCTGGAGGCGGCGATGAATCTCTGCAACGTGGCCTTCCCCGTCCAGACCCGGTGACAGGATCGCAGGCTCTGCAGCGCAGGAGCGCTCAGCAGCACCAGGCCTCCCCTAGCGTTTTCCCTCCTACCCTGGGCCCAGGCAGAGGATCCGGTCACTGCAGCACAGGAGCACTCTGCAGTATTCCCCACAGCTCCCCAGCATTCCCCCCTGGTGTCTTCCAGGGGCAGACTACTCTCACCGGGGGCCGCAGCAGGCAAGGATGGGTCCGTGGATCACAGAGACACCGCCAGGACGCAGGTAAGATCTCCTCCGCGCGCAGTGCTGCGCTCCAGGCGGCCGCTCACTAATTTAGCCCCCAGCTCCGGGCCTACCTCAGGCCGGAGCGCTCCGCCCCCCTGTTTGCGCACGCGGTTTTTCTGGCCACGCCCCCGCTTCTTCTGCCCGGAGACAGCCAGCTCAGTCCTTCAACACGCCCCCATTCTCCCCAGCGTTCCCTACAATACGAGACCCAGGGAGAGGATCGCAGGTGCAGCGCAGGAGCGCGCAGCAACACCAGGCCTCCCCAGCGTTCATTTTTACCCTGGGCCCAGGCAGGGGATCGTGGTCACTGCAGCGCAGGAGCGCTCAGCAGTTTCCCCCAGCGTGCAGCAACTCACCGGCAGGTAGGATGGGGCCGAGGATCGCAGCGACGCCGGCAGGACCTCTCTGCGCTCAGCGCTGCGCTCCCGGCGGGCCGCCAACTAATCTAGTCCCCGGCTTTGGCCTACCTCAGGCCTCATTCTCTGGCCAACTGTTTGCGCGCGCTTTCCCAGGCACGCTCCCCGCAGTTTCTGCTCGGATCCAAGCCGGCCCGCCCCCCTGCACTTGAAAGAAGAAGGAAGAAGGAAGAAAGAAGAACAGTTTCTGAGACCTCTGCTGACCTGGGAAGGACACAGGACCTGGGTGAGTGCTGCTCCTGCTTAGGAACAGACTATATCTTCTTTCCTTTTTTATTATTTTTTCCCTTATCTCCCGTCTCCTCCCTAGCGTCACTAGTGGGTTCCTAAGCACCATGGCTAACCCTAGTCACCCCATCCAAACCGGGCCCCTTTATAGCGTATTCTGCATGTACAGCCTGCAAGGAAAATTCTCCCAAGCCAGGCTACGCCCCCAGCTCGGCTTGCGCCCCAGACCAACAACCCATGCAGATTGCCCCAGTCACCGCCAGCATTCCCCTCGCTGTCGCTACTGCAGCAGTATAGGACACCCCGAGCTCCACTGTGCTCCCTCCCCCGGAGTGGTAGACCCCTCTGTCCCAGTCTGTGGACTCTCTTCTCTCTTCCAAGGGCGTCTCTGACCATCGCGCAGGAGTTGCAGTCGCTCCCTACGCCCGACCATGCTCCCCCGGTCCAGCTGGCTCTGGACAACAGTCGGTCTGGTCCAGACCCTACTACTGGAACGCAGAGGCGGACATGCTGGGCCCCCTCTCAAGTTCCTCCCAGAGGTCTCTATCACCTCCAGGGCCCAAGTGCCACTCGTCCCCGGGACCGGCCGACCTTTTTTCAGGAGAAGTGTCGGATAGAGCCTCGCTGCTGGATCCAGATCAGACAGTCGCTGTCAAAGGTTAAGCGGGCACACAGGCAATTTGGTGACCATCCGGAATTTGCTGTAATTCTATGCAAGCACAGGCAACAACCGGTCAAGACATTAAACAACGGTAAGTCGTTTGATTTACATTACCCCTTCCCTGAGGCTCTCAGGAAGGAATGGGCAGGCTCGCCTGTGGTCGACCCTCCTGTTTCCCGCCTGTCATCTCCCACGAGAGATTTGCCCGTTCAGCTTTTTGAGACGGCGGGCACGGTACTCCTCCTGCTTTCGCCGCCATCTGATTGGCAAGATCCATGATGTCCTAGGCCGATAACCTCCACAGCGGTCTTCGCGCGGGATTGAGCAATCCGGAGTTCACAACATTGCTACACTGATTGCTCTAGCGGGTGAGTACATACTCAACGCATCTCTGTCAGCAGCCTACTTGCGCAGCGCAAGCGGCTAGCAACACGGGGGCCATCTGTCGGGCGATCTGGCTCAGAGCCTGGAATGCGGACGCGGCTTCTAGGTAATCACTTACAGCCCTCCCCTTTGCAGGAGGTCGCCTGTTTGGGGACTGGCTGGATCAGATTATTGCCGAGATCACAGGAGCTGCAGTTCCCCAGCACACAAGAAAAACAGGCCCTCGCAGAGGAACAGGAAGATTCTGTCCTTCAATACATGCCCTTCCTGGCGTTCTAAGTCACGCCAGCCATCAAAGACGACATCCGGATCACAGCGCTACCCCGCTCGATGACTCGTGGTCGTCGCACGCCGGCGCAGATCAGGTGGAGGGGGGGCGCCTGTCTCATTTCAATCACGTCTGGCAGACTTTGATCACGGACGCCTGGGTCGGAGAGATGCTGGACTCAGGGTACATAATAGATTTTTCATCAATTCTATCGTCGGACATACAGGACGCACATCCCAAATTTCCCAACAGCACAGATGTTCCTGCGTTTCGCAATAACAGAAGATCATTTTTGGTGCTTCCGTACCTGGACGTCTTGTTGATCAGGGGGTCTTCTGTTGACGACTGTCTCCTAAGTGTTCAGGTCACCATCGATATCCTGTCCCGACTCGGCTAGCTCATCAATCGGAAGAAGCCCTCTCTGACCCCGGTCAGCAGGATTCCCTGTCTAGGCATGGAGTTCGATACCATCCAAGGACGCGGGTCCCTTCCGCTAGAAAAGATAGTCTCCCTCTGAAGAGACCTCCAGATCCTCTGTCACTCCAAGGCGGAGAGTCCTCAGTCGGATGGTGGCGGCAATAGAGGCGGTTCCGTTCGCCCGCTCCCACCTTGGTCTCCTTCAGCTGACTCGGCCGAACACATTGAGGGACACAGCAGATGGGACAAGTCTCTATCCACCTTGAATCGCAGGATCCAACTGACTCCGGGAACCCGCCGCTTGCTTCTAGGGTGGACCAGCGGCCCTCATTGGTCCAGAGGAATGTCTTTCATACCTGTACACTGGCAGGCAGTCTCCACCGATACCAGTCTTCTGACTGGGGAGCGGTGTTCCGAAACACTCGGCTCACGGTCGGTGGTCCTGCCAGGAGAGCCGTCTGCCTATCAATTGTTTTTAGGGATCAGAGCTTTTCTCCGAGCCCTACAGAATTTTCAGCCCTTTATACAGGAATCGCCATCCAGGATCCAGTCGGACATCACCACAGCAGTGGCATACATCAATCACCTGGGCGGAACAAGGAGCGTCATGGCGATGTCATAGGTGAATATGATCTTACAGTGGGCATAGCCTCACCACTCCAGGTTTTCCGTTATACATTTCCCCGCCGTGGAGAATTGGACAGCAGACTTCATCAGTAGGCAAGGTCTGGCGGCAGGCGAATGATCCCTCAACAGAGGGGCTTTCGAATGGATCTGCCTCAGATGAGGGATTCCGGATGTGGACCTGATGGCCTCTCGGTTCAACAATCAACTCACACAGTTCATCTCCCTTAACCACGACCGGCGAGTGCCAGGAGTCAACGCTTGCATACGTCAGTGGAATCGGTTCAGGTTTCCCTTCATCTTCCACCGCTTCCACTGATCCCAAGAGTCCTCAAGAAAATCAGAGCAGAGGGCATCCCAGTGACTCTCACTGCCATGAATTGGCCCAGGCAAGCGCTGTTCGCAGAGCTCACGCAGCTCATCAGACACCCCATGGTGGCTTCCAGATCGTCTGAACCTCCTATCGCAAAGTCTTCTCTCCCATCAAAATTCAAGGCTTCTCAATTTGACCGCATGGCTGTTGAATCCTGGCTACTAGCCCAGGCAGGCTTTACCCCACAGGTGATACAGACTATGGTCAGAGCTCAGAAGCCTCCGCCTTCAAACATCTACTACCGCACTTGAAAGGCCATCTTTCAATGGTGCGAGGTCAACGGCAACTCATCTTCACTGGATCTGTCACTCCCAGTGTTACTGGCCTTCCTTCAGTCAGGCTTACAGGCGGGTCTCTCGCTAGCAACCTTCAATGGCAGGTGTCAGCTCTGTCTTTTCCAGAGAAATCTAGCATCTTGGCCACAAGTCAGGACGTTCATCCAGGGAGTCGCCCATCTGGCACCGCCAGATCATTCCCCGCTAGAACCATGGGACCTCAATCTGGTTCTAGGGTCTCTTCCATTAGCCCCGTTTGAACCTCTAAAGGAATCCTCAATGTCACGCCTATCCGGGAAGGTGGATTTGTTGGTGACAGTCACTTCAATCAGAAGAAGGTCTGAACCCTCTCATGCCGGTCACTTTTCTTGTTTTCCACCAAAACAAGGTTGTTCTGCACCCATCTCCTGTTTTCCTACCGAAAGTAGTATCTGAATGAGGAGATTGTGCTTCCATCCTTCGGTCCAGCCTCCATTCGATCCTTCGAAAGGTCACGGCTTACACTGGATCTAGTGCGAGCTCTTAGGAGTTACTTTTCGAGAACCGCGCCCTTCTGCAACTCAGACGGCCTATTCATCCTGTCTACTGGGCCCAGGAGGGGCATGCCGGCGTCCAAGGCTACCATTGCAAGTTGGATCAGGCCGACCATATCAGAGGCCTACAGGATTAGAGACCGGTCTCCTCCGAGGGGTGTAAAAGCCATTCCACCTGTGCAATTGGGGTGTCTTGGAAAATCAGACGCCAGGCGTCAGCCGAGCAAGTCTGCATAGCCGCCACGTGGTCAAGCCTTCATACCTTTTCCAGGGTTTACAGGATACAGCAGGCGGCTGTCGCACACTTATGATAAAGCGGTATACTTTTGCACCGAGCATTCTTACAGATTTTTGGATATGTTATGAATCTGTAGGATTGCTCCTGTACCCACCCAGGGACTGCTTTTGGACGTCCCATGGTCCTGTGTCCCGCAATGAAACGATAGAGAAAGAAGGATTTTTGTGTACTCACCGTAAAAGCTCTTTCTCTGAGTCTTCATTGGGGGACACAGCACCCACCCTGTTTGGATATTGGGTTGCTCTTAGTTTGCCGGATGTTACTGGTTCTTTATGGGAACACGTTCTTCTGTACCCGGCTTATTTATGTTTTTATATAAATATATATATTGATATACAGTATAGGTTTAGATAAGATACTGTGTGTTTCTTGTTATTACCTTGATTAGTTATGGTTGTTCAAGTTTCTCCTACTACTGCTTGTACACTAAACTGGCATAGATCCGCCTCCGGCTCAGGGTGTACACTGCTAGGGAGGAGCTAAATTTTTTTTATGTCTACTTAGTGTCAGCCTCCTAGTCACAGCAGCATACACCCATGGTCCTGTGTCCCCCAATGAAGACTCAGAGAAAGAGATTTTACGGTGAGTACAGAAAAAATCCTTCTTTAGTCAACCACCAATTGTGCACGTTCTCCCACTTAAAAAGATGAGTGGGTCCTGTAATTGACATCATAGGTAGACCACAACTATGAGAGACAAAATGAGAAAAAAAAAATTCAGAAAATCACCTTCCCTGATTTGAAGATTTTTTTTTCTGCAAATTATGGTGGAAAATAAGTATTTAGAGTCATCTAAAAACATGCAAGATTTCTGGCTCTCACAGACCTGTAACTTCTTAAAAGGTTTCTCTGTCCTCCACTCATTACCTGCAGTAATGGCACTTGTTTGAACTCGTTATCAGTATAAAAAACACCTGTCCTCAACCTCAAACAGTCACATGCCAAACTCCATTATGGTGAAGACCAACGAGCTGTCGAAGGACACCAGAAACAAAATTGTAGCCCTGCACCAGGCTGGGAAGACTGAATCTGCAATAGGCAAACAGCTTGGTGTGATGAAATCAACTGTGGGAGCAATAATAAAGAAAATGGAAAACATACAAGACCACTGATAATCTCCCTCGCCTCGATCTGGAACTCCATGCAAGATCTCACCCCGTGGGGTCAAAATGATCACAAGAACAGTGAGCAAAAATCCCAGAACCACACGAGGGGACCTAGTATATGACCTGCATAGAGCTGGGACCACCGTAACAAAGACTACCATCAGTAACACACTACGCTGCAAGGGACTCAGATCCTACAGTGCCAGACGTGTCCAGGCCCGTCTGAAGTCCGCTAGAGAGTATTTGGATTATCCAGAAGAGTATTGGGAGAATGTCATATGGTTTGATGAAACCAAAGTAGAACTGTTTGGTAGAAACACAACTCGTCGTGTTTGGAGGAGACCGAATGCTGAGTTGCAGCCAAAGAACAGCATACCTACTGTGAAGCATGCGGGTGGCAACATCATGCTTTGGGGCTGTTTCTCTGCAAAGGGACCAGGACGAATGATCCGTGTACATGAAAGAATGAATGGAGCTATGTATCGTGAGATTTTGAGTGCAAACCTCCTTCCATCACCAAGGGTATTGAAGATGAAATGTGCCCGGGTCCTTCAGCATTATAATGAACCCAAGCACACCGCTAGGGCAATGAAGGAGTGGCTTCATAAGAAGCATATGAAGGTCCTGGAGTGGCCTAGCAAGTCTCCAGATCTCAACCCCATAGAAAACCTTTGGAGGGAGTTGAAAGTCTGTGTTACCCAGTCACAGGCCCAAAACATCACTGCTCTAGAGGCGACCTGCATGGAGGAATGGGCCAACATACCACCAACAGTGTGTGCCAACCTTGTGAAGACTAAAGGCCGCTTTACACGCTGCGACATCGCTCAAGCGATCTCGTTGGGGTCACGGAAATTGTGACGCACATCCGGCCGCATTAGCGATGTCGTTGCGTGTGACACCTATGAGCGATTTTGAATCGTCGCAAAAACATTCAAAATCGCTCATCGGTGACATGCCCCCCTATTCTCGATTATCACTGCTGCTGCAGCTACGATGTAGTTCGTCGCTTCTGCAGCAGCACACATCTCTATGTGTGACACCGCAGGAACGAGGAACCTCACCTTACCTGTGGCCGCCTTCAATGAAGAAGGAAGGAGGTGGGCGGGATATTACGTCCCGCTCATCTCCGCCCCTTCGCTTCTATTGGGCGGCCGCGTAGTGACGTCGCTGTGACGCCGAACGAACCGCCCCCTTAGAAAGGGGCAGGTAAGTAGTGTGATGGGGACTAGCGATGTTGTGCCCCACGGGCAGCGATTTGCCAGTGTCGCACAACCGATGGGGTCGGGTACCCACGCTAGCGATATTGGTCATGATATCGCAGCGTGTAAAGCGGTGTTTACAGACGTTTGACCTCTGTCATTGCAAGAAAGGATATATAACAAAATATTGAGATTAACTTTTGTTATTGACTAAATACTTATTCTCCCCCATAATTTGCAAAAAAAAAAAAATCTTGCCAAATCAGACAACGTGATTTTCTGTATTTCTGTTCTCATTTTGTCTCTCATAATTGTGGTCTACCTATGATGTCAATTACAGGTCTCTCTCATCTTTTTAAGTGGGAGAACTTGCACAATTGGTGGCTGACTAAATACTTTTTTTCCCCACTGTAGGTAATAGGATTTTCAAGAGCTCATGATAGCACCACATGACAGCGGGATCCTCCCCACAAGGACAAGAAACCTACTGAATGAAAGGGTTTTCCCCCATATTTGTTAGGTTACAAACCATGAGAGGACCCCCACATAGTAATATATACATACCACCACCAACAAAAAGGCAGCTAGCCCCACAAATTATATACCCAAGATAAAGTTAGTGCATACTTAAAAACAGAGATGAGGAGAAGGAAGGGTGGGGGAGTGGGGTTGAACTAAAAGGGTGCTGTCATGGGCTCTGAAAAATCCCATTATCGTAAATAATGTAGTCATTTCCTTTCACCCATGACAGCACCACATGAGAGATTTAGAGAGGGAGGGACATCAGAAAATCAACCCTTAATAAGCACTATAGATTTGGTCTGAAGAGGACCAAGTACCTGACTTGCATTTCTGGTCAACTGACGCCTCCGCCTTTTCTGCCAGGAAGTTGCTCGAGTCGAAAGAGCCTCAATGCTTGCTGGGACTGAAGTACAACTAGAGGAGTAGGCTAAGCCAATGGCCTCCCTAATCCATCTTGCTACAATACACTTTGAGACCTCAAAGCCTTTTATAGAGCCCTTAAAGGAGACACACAGCAACTAGCTCCACCTCCATGGTTTGGTCATCAAAACATAATTAACCCCTTAGTGACCAAGCCAATTTTAGCCTTTCCTTGGGCTCAATTCCACACCAGGCAATTACAGCAGGAGATACTGTTAGGCGAAAGGAGCCAAAGAGGATGTTTAGAAGGAAGGTTAAGTGTTTCCTCAATCACAACTGGGGCCCTCGTATCATGGTTAAATGTAGAAAATTTGTCAAAAGGGGTCATATGAGTAAATCCGGCTAAAGGGTATCGGATCAAATCACCTGAGTAATGTTCCTTAGTGGCCATGGATCCATCCTGAGCCACTCTGCTTCACTGGCTGGTCTTACTGTTGCCTCCAGTGTTCCTGATGTCACTTGTGCGACTTCCACTACTGCGTCTGTCCTTACACGGCTGCAGTCCATGCTGTATCTTTTGCTTCAACCGCTTCTGATCTCCATAGCCGTGTCAGAAGGATAGCTGGAGCACAAAGCCCACTATCACATGGCATTTTTAAATGAGAGACTAGCCAATAGGTTCCCTACAAGGTCAGGAACTGATGAGGAGAGCTGCCGCCCCTTTATTCAGTTAGGTTTCCTGTCCTTGTGGGCTGGATTTCTCTCATGTGGTGCTGTCCAGTAGGAAAAAAAAAAGATTAAAGAAATAAAAATATATAAAAAAAAATAAAAAAGAAGGGGGGGGGTGAGGAGTTTATCCAGTTTGGCTATCTCCAAACAAGTTAAGATAAAAGATAACACAAATATAATTAATTACATAGCATTCCTGTCATAGGCCAGCCACATTTTTTTTTTTTTAACTGAATGGTATTTGATTATTGATGTCCTCAAGAAAATTAAAAAAGGTGATTCATTTCTTAAATTCAGTGTGATGAGGGACATTCTATTATATATTCATTTAAAGAGCTTTGGTCATCTTCCGTCTCCAGGATTCCTACTTGCATGGGGCGATGCGCTCCAAAAGATTGACAGCTTGTACCAGTGACATGGTTGCAGTGGTGGTCAGAACAGAGCGGTCCTTAGCTGCTCCTAGAGGCAGTTTTGCACAATGGGATGGAGGGTGGTCAAATTCAATAATCCAGCCAAATAAGGAGAAAAGTCAGCATACATAAAGCCTGCAATAGTTGTGCGCTCTTTAGCAAGGTAGCTAGACTGCAGAGTGGATTGGTAACCTTGAAAGTGAGCTATAGAATCTAAAATTAACCCCTTCAGCCCCAGAGCGTTTTTCCGGGGTGTTTTTGCTCCCCTTCTTCCGAGAGCCGTAACTTTTTTATTTTTCCGTCAATCTTGCCATGTGAGGGCTTGTTTTTTGTGAAACGCGTTGTACTTTGAAATTAAACCATATGTTTTACCATATAGTGTACTGGAAAACAGCAAAAAAAATTCCAAGTGTGGAAAAATTGCAAAAAAAAAAAAGTGATTGCACAATAGTTTTTGGGATATTTTATTCACTGTGTTCCCTGTATGGTAAAACTGTGTCAGTGTGATGTCTGAGGTTGGTGCGAGTTTGTAGACACCAAACATGTATAGGCTTACTTGTATCTAAAAGGTTAAAAAAAAATTCACAAGCCTGTCCAATAAAAGTGGCGTATGTTTTGCACCATTTTCCAAAACCCGTAGCGTTCTCATTTTTTGGGACCTATGGCTCAGTGACTGCTTATTTTTTGCGTCTCGAGCTGACATTTCTAATGGTACAATTTTTGCGCAGATGCTAAGTTTTGATCGTCTGTTATTGCATTTTGCACAAAACTTGCGGCAACCAAAAAATGTAATTTTGGCATTTCTGAACGCGGCGATACCAAATGTGTATATTTTTTTATTTTTTTAACCCTTTAATTTTTCAATGGGGTGAAAGGGGGGTGATTTGAACTTTTAGGTTTTTTTATTTTATTTATTTTTTCAATAACTTTTTTTTACATTTTTTTTTTTTAAATTTTACTAGTCCCCCTAGGGGGCTATAGCGATCAAGAATCTGATCGCTCTACTATATCTGTAGATCTCAGCTACAGAGCTGAGAACTGCAGATACGTTGCTTTACTCTCAATGCCGTAAGTATGCCAGCACTGAGAGAAAGGGACTCATGTTAGCTATAGGCGTCATCACATGACCCTGTGCTACCATGGCAACCACCGAAAGTCACGTGATCACGCACGTGACTTCCGGTGGGGGCGACGGTAAGTAAAAGTAATGGCTGCGCGCATATACATCTCGCTGCCAGCAGCGAGATGTAAGGGGTTAAGGGTTAAAAGTTGTGGGTGGAACGCGATTCCACTCGTAACTTGCAGGCACACATGTCAGCATTTGAAAACAGCTGATATGTGCGCGGATCGCCGCGACCTGCCCCCGGCAGGGGGCGGGGATTACCCTCACACGATCCATGACGGATATATTAGTCATGGGTCGTGAAGGGGTTAAAAATACCTCTGTTTGAGAATGTATAGAATTTTTAATAACAGGTAAACTACAAAGTGCTTGTTTTTACAAGCACATTGTAATTTTACACAATTAATAAGATGGTATAAACTATTTAAACTCTTAGTGTAATATGACGTACATGTATATTAGTACTGGAGTCAACGTGTGGTGGGTGCTCAGGAGCTATGTCACATAGCCAATATCTATCAGCAATGAGCGAAGAGAAGTTTCGATCACTGCTGTATCTACTTAGATGGCCCTTTCAATTTCTGAAAGTGGCATTTAAATACAGCATCACTTCCATCAGCCCCCGGCATGGCGATTCTCTAGGCAAAGATAGGTTGCTATATGGCACCTGGGGTTCTGCTGATGGCACCTACCATTATTATCACATTTTCTCCATTAAAAAGCAAGAAATAAAAAAAAAAAAAAAAAAAACCAACTTTAAACAAATTTGGTATTGTCTTGTCCATAAAATTTGAGTTATCAAAATATAAAATTAATCAGCCCATACAGGAAATGCAGTATAAGTGAAACAATATGATGATTGAACAGTTACAATTCTATCTACCTGAAAAATGCAGTCAAAACCAATAAAAGTATTATTAATAATAATAATAATAATAATAATGAATGTACCCTAAACGAATGAATGTACCCCGAATTGGTATAAATAAAACAGTCAACTAGCAATACAAAAAAAGAAGCCTTCACACAGCTCCATCATCAATTGAAAATAAAAATGTCTTACTGTTCTTAGAAAATGGCCACGCATACCATAGTAATATAACATTTAGGCAATTTTGGTATCACCATAACCTTAACAAACTGGAGAATGTTTCCAGGTTGCTTGAACATAAAAATACTGGGAAAGAAAAAACCGGGCACCGCTGAATCTCTTTTCAAAAAAGTTGTAGTAAAAGCTTAATGATCCCGCTCACTCCAGGTGCACATCCCAGTCAAAAGGTTCAAATAGATATATCCAAAAAAGGCAGAAAAAGGCAGCACTCACCAGAGTTGAAAAAGCGGTTCTTTATTCTTTTTCCTTTTGCTTTTACACATGGTGGGACGGGTACATAGGGGGGAGGGGAGGGAGGCTAGGACATTGGATGATGGCGGGCCGTTTCGCACAGCTTGTGCTTCCATGGGTCTTGTGACCTGTCCCACCATATGTAAAAGCAAACGGAAAAAGAATAAAGAACCGCTTTTTCAACTCCGGTAAGTGCTGCCTTTTTTTTTGCCTATTTTGGATATAAAAAAAAAAAAAATACTGTAATAACAAAAATCCAACAAACTAGGATTTTTTCACCATTTCATTCCATTTTTAAATTTTTTTTTTCATTTTTCAGTACATTGTATGGTAAAATAGATGTTATTTAAAACTACAACATGTCCTGCAAAAATAACAACAAAATCAGGCCATTGTACCACTACGATCACAGAAAAAGAAAAAAAGTTTGGCTTTCCGGAAAAAAATGGTGTGCGCTAGGGGAAGAAGTGCAAATGTAAGAAAAATTGTGTTTTTTTTTATTATTTTGTTTATGGAAAGCATCCATATTCACCCACATTTATCTATTCATCCTAATATTTCATTATTCTTGCATATTTTATAATAAAGAAGAGAACATAAGATCTTACCTCCATCAAAGTCGCAGTATACACCTATTCTATCTGGTACTGCTACTTCCAGGGCTTTGGCTTTGTTGTTATGCTTTGCAGAAAATGTTGCCTGTAGCCAGTTGTTCACGTGTAAGCACCAGCTTGTGTTGGTCTTTCCTAACTGGTCAAACTTGCCGATCGTTTTATATGAGACGCCCACACTGTATGATTTGCAGTCCTTTTGAGCTTTCACTTCCCAGTAATATTGCCCACTTTCAATTGCTGTGTCACCTGTTTAAATAATTCAGAATAATTAGGTTCGTGACTATTGCATGGTGCTTTAATAATTTCAGTGGCTAGATTTACAGTATTAAATAAAGAAATATATGAGTATTTTATAACTCAAGAAGGACTCAACAGTTAAACTGGGAATTCCCATCATAGCATCATAGATATTCGTGCAAAAATTATCCATAGGATAAACCTGAATTAATATATACATATACATACATACATACATACATACATACATACATATTACACACACACACACACACACACACACACACACACACGCTATAGATGTCTAAACCTCATGTTCAACAACTGTTGGAAAGTTTTCCATAGCTGCAATAGATAAATGTATATATTTTGGACGTCCATGTCTTTTTCTATACTTCTGGCATATTATATGGTCTGTCCTCTTTTTTTTTTTTTTTTTCCTTGGACCAGAACGCCTCCGATTTGGTTTTAATCAGCAGTACTCTGTAAGAGTTTTCAGCAATTTTAGCAGGCATCTGACAGCCTGAGAACATGTGGAAGGAGAGTGTTTTAGTTTTCACTTTGTGTTGGTGCTGGGAGTTGGATTTTGTTGCTGTGGTCCTGTGCCTATGGGGGTGGTGTGACCTAGTGCCATGGGGGCTTTGCCTTGTAGCATGGGTGTTTTGGGGCATCAGATGGCTCGCCATGCTGGTGCACTGCAGGGGTGGTTGGCGTATGGCACTGCACCTACAAGGTCAGGGACTCACTGAGAGGTTCGACATGACGTGGTAGTGAGCTTACTGAAGACTAATCAGAATGTTAAACTAAACACATTATGTTCAGTTTTAGAAATGGTTGCTTTGTAGCCATAAATATTGTATATATGAGTTTTGGATGTGCGGTCCATGTCTATTTCTATAGCTAGGATACTTAAATGTCTGGTAGATAGATTCTGTCCAAGAGGCAAGAGCTAATCTCCAGTTCAACCCCCTCTTCCAGGTAAGAGGAACAGATACGCACAGCCAAAAAATATAAAAACTGTCCCTCCCTCTCAAGAGATACTTACTTCCATTCCTACTTTAAAGAAAGTTAAAAAAGTGTAAGCTAATGTTCAGGGGAAACTTTCAACAAAAAACAAAATGTATTTACCTACAGGAAAGGGTAGCATCCATGTAAAATGAAATGTTTGGCAGCCTACTTGGTGAACAAAGCCAAATCGCTAATAGTCATCAGTGCGGCCCCCTGGGTAGTCTACCGTCAGTGGTCAGTAAACAGTGAGCATACTCTAATCACCTCATGATCCTTGACTTACAGCTGCTCAGTGAGGGAGCAGAGCAGAATGTCAGTGAAGGTGATGAGGAGTGATGACAGTGCTATATAGTGAGTGAGTGCTGACTGCACATTTTCTGTTAGTACAATAAACCTCATTTCAATCCAGAAATATTACTCAGTCCATCAGTTATTAGATATATGAAACTGAAATAGCTGTTGCAAAAACCCAAATTGTTATAAAGAAAAAAGGTTAACATTAATAGGGGTGCCCAAACTTTTTCATATGACTGTAACTCCACCCTTCTCTACCTTTATGAAGCCACAGCTGTCAAACAGGTGGGTGGGATGGGGATAGAGGGAAAACAAGCAGGTGGGAGGATGCCCTTAAATATTTGGCCCTGCCATGATGCATGACAACCTGTACTTTGTTTGAACAGTCATTCTGTGTTGACAAAGTCAATTTAAATGAATACTGTCTGGTAAATACTACTTTAGGTATTGCTGAAGGATCTCGAAATATCACCAGAATCATGAAGTGATACAAAGTCTAATACTTCGCAAAAAAATCATTCATCATATCACTACATCATCCCCCATTTAAATCCATAAAAAGCAGGAAAAAAAAAAATCTGAAAATCATATCAACGAGGACGTTCTAGAAAGACATTTTTCCAGCATGTCAAGGGCAGGACTTACCCAACACTGTGTACGATTCTCCTGTGAACCGATCTCTGCTGCCCCTCCCCACTGATGGCCTAGAAGTGACCGATGTTCTCTTCGGTGATGGTGTTGCACTTCTATAAAAATCAAAACAAATGACGTTTATGAGGAAGTAAAAAGTATATACCTTTTATCACTAGCATATACTAATGAAGTGAAGTCTTCATTACTATTGACTAGTCTACAAATTAAGATTCTATATTATGCTAAACAAAACATCTTAGTCACACATATATACACATACTTGATCCGCACACACCTGTTACAGGCTTGTGTTTGTGGTGAATAATGGATATTTAATAAGAGAAAGAAGTGTTCTTTGTCCCTATTAGCAAGACTAAATATATTACCCCATGATAGGGAATGTGTACAAATAGTGACAGACTGTGAAAGTTTAAGGGAAGGGACAGTGCTGCTGATGTATGTAAAGTGTTGTGGAATTAATGGTGCTATATAAGTCGGTAAAAATATATATATACACACATACATATAAATACACACATATACACACAAATACACACACACACACAAATACATATAAAAATTACTAAGCCCAAGTACATGTGGTGGTGATTCTTTGTTCTAAGTGGTTATGCGTACATATACAATGCTTGTGTCTAAAGCCCGCTTTATACACTACAATAAATCTTACGATGTGTCGGCGGGGTCACGTCGTAAGTGACGCACATTCGGCATCATAAGGTACATTGCAGTGTGTGACAGGTACGTGCGATTGTGAATGAACGGTAAAACGTTCATCACGCACACGTCTTTCATTCCTCATGAATTGACCGTCAGGTTGTTCATCGTACCCGGGGTAGCACACATCGCAGTGTGTGACACCCCGGGAACGATGAACATATCTTACCTGCGTCCTGCGGCTCCCGGCCAGCAATGCGGAAGGAAGGTGGTGGGCGGGATGTTTACGTCCGCCCCTCCGCTTCTATTGGCCGGCTGCCGCGTGACTTCGAACGTCCCTCCCACTCCAGGAAGTGGACGTTCGCCGCCCACACCTGTCCATACGACCTCAATAAGTACGTGTGACGGGGGTTAATCGTTTGTGCGGCACATTCAACAAAATTGAACGTAACGCACATACGATGGGGGCGGTTACGATCGCATACAATATCGTATGCAGAATCGTAACATGTAAAGCAGGCTTTACGCCCAAAGGTTGCTTTATACTCATACAAAGTCTTTCTACTTGTACAAAGTCTAGTAAAAATAGCATGACAGTTATTTTTCAAAATTACACACTTGATAAAAAGTGCAATTATTACTGCTATGACTATTAGATGGGAATACCTGCACTCCTGAGTGTATATAGATGCCATTACACACATTTGATTAAGACAAGAACTTCTGACAGAGCCATTCAGAATAATGGGCCAGATGAAGTCACTTTAGACTTCTCTTGGCCTCCATAGTAAACTATTCTAAAAAGAAAAAAAAACAAAATCGCCAGAACGGAGGACAGCAGTGTCAAAAGGGGTACTTTGCACGTTGCGACATCGCTAATGCAATCTCGTCAGGGTCAAAATCGAAAGTGACGCACATCCGGCGCCGGTAACGATGTCGCAACATGTAAAGCCTAGAAGCACAGATAATCGCAAAAGCGTCGAAAATCGGTGATCTGTGTAGTGTCGGTCATTTCCATAATTTCGCTGCAGCGACAGGTACGATGTTGTTCCTTGTTCCTGTGGCAGCACACATCGCTGTGTATGAAGCCGCAGGAGCGAGGAACATCTCCTTACCTGCGTCCCGCCTGCAATGAAATAGGAAGGTGGACGGGATGTTTACGTCCCGCTCATCTTCGCCCCTCCGCTTCTATTGGACGCCTGCCGTGTGACGTCGCACGACCCGCCCCCTTAGGAAGGAGGCGAGTCGCTGGCCAGAGTGACGTCGCAGGGCAGGTATGTGTGTGTGAAGCTGCCATAGCGATAATGTTCGCTACGGCAGCTATCACAAGATATCGCATGTGTGACGGGGGCGGGGACTATCGTGCTCGGCATCGCTACAATCGGCTAGCGATGTCGCAGCGTGCAAAGTACCCCAAAGTGTTTCCATGTGCCCCATTATACAGAATGGCTTCATCGGGATTCAGTCTAAATCACATTTTTTTTTTTTTTTTTTTTTTAAGTGCTCAGCTTAGAGTACAGGATAACTGTGAACTGAGCCATACTTTCATTGGTATGGGCAACACAGTATACAGCAGCCAAATTTGATGGTTTGTGTGGGGAGAGAAGGGTAGTTTTTTTTTCTCTTATTTGGTTATATAATCTGTTATTATAATTAGATCTTAAATTAACGTTTTGTTTTTTTTAATATTGGGCCCATCTTGCTAGGTGATTAGTATAGAAAATACATCATGCAGGCCCTGCATTCCTTTCTGCTCTGTGCCCAAACACAGTAGCAGTGAGACAGCCATCTAGAATATACCGGTGAGTGAGTAAGTGTGGGAAATTAGGCTATCGGTGCCAGCAGGGACAAGCAGACCCACAATGGAGGAATGGTAATATACACACGTGGCCGGGATGGTGTTAATACAGAATATTTAGTTGTTTAGCAAGGCTTCTTGTTTGAACGTTGTATAGGTCATATTTGCTTATTTATTATATGCCATTTCACTATGGACATATATCTATGTGAAGGTAATAAGGTTACATATATATATGGCCAACTATAGGTGTATTCAAAATAGCAAAAGCTAAATCCCATGGAAAAACAAAATCCAAAAAAAACCTATTTCTGAAGCAGCAGTTTTGATGTTCAGTGCAGTTATTAGTTATCTGTTGTACATTGAAGAACCAGCATTTGTATGGTTTAGATGATTAAAAGCAGTGTTCAAAGTTGGGTGGGGTTAGTGGAACATTTGAAGCTGCTAATGGCGCATACCATGTATTATTTCATAATAACCATACAGAGGCTCAGCTAAATTATTATTTAAAGGGAACATTTCATGTGATTCATGCTGCCCACACAACGGGAAGCATGAATCAGCATCTAGCTTTGCGATTGCAGCTAGGTACATTTGTTTCTAAAATTCTCAGGTGTTGTACAGAAAATATAGTATAAAGAACCGGTTGGTGACCATAGAAGGAAATGAGACTAGTCCGGCGCTGCACCCAGCTGGCTTTACCCCACACTGCTCCACTTGAATTACAGGTCTTGGGAAGACCTGTCGATCACCTGGAGCGCCACTTCAAGAAGCCGGATAGGGGTGGACCTGGACTAGTCTCATCTCTGGCTATGATCCCCAGGCGATTCTTCACACTAGAGCGTTTCAGAGAAAACTATATCTTCCTGCAATCATGCAGCCAAGTGCTGATTCATGCTCCCCATCCAATAAGGTGAGAGGTACCCTTTAAGAAAAATTATTAGAAATTGATTTTGCTTTTGTTTATACACAGGAAGATCTCACATATATTAATGTTATTTATGACATTTTTTTTAGCCACCAGGTGCTCCAGAAGGCAATGGAGTAGAAAAAGGTCAATCATGGGATAAAAAAAGGGCATCTTCTTGACCTAATCGCCATGAAATATCAAAGCGGACAACTTTCAATTTTACATGAACAAATCTACATAATTTTACAGTATTAGTACTAGTATGCTACTAATTATAGTTATAACAGTCTATTACTTTTAGTTGGCGACATTCTTGAAAGAAAGCAATATTCAAAGTGCAGCAAAAGAAAAAATGCAAAAAAAAAAAAAATACGAAAGCATTCAACAAGCCAAATTCAATGGTCACATTCAAAACACAAATAAAAGTTTCAGACAAAGACTAGAACAGAAAGTTTTGGCAGGATTTACTTACCAAATGAAAGGGTAGCATACGAAAGCATGAAAAAGAAATAAAGATACAAGCCAGGCTAAGAACCAAAACATAACACAAACCGGAGTACTTTTGGGGTATATGGAGAGCCCTCTTCGGGGGGAGTCCTACCACCCTGGACTAGAAGGTGAAGGCAGAGACTCCAGAGGAATTCCCTAGTACAGGAAATCATTTATGGGCAATATAATTACATTGTTTCTGTTATTGCTTATAAATGGACATAAAGAATATATATGCCGTAGAACATACAAAGCCAACTAAGTATTTGCCCATAAATGATGAATGCATAGAGGGAAAAAAAAAAAAGTTACATTTCCAGCAACAAAAATCCAGCAGCCTTCCCGAGATAAAAGAAAGCGCTTATATTTTTTCCAATTAGCAAAGTAAGGTGCGAGGCTTATGTACTTATTTACAAGCTTACTTGCAGCTTTTTTTATAAGACCAGTCTTAAAGACTGTAGCTGTCTGCAGCTTTCTGGATTTGGCAAATCGGATAATTTAGACCTATGACACCGAGGTAGCATTCAAGCACTTACCATCATTTCAGGCATCCCCAAAAGATACATACAGTTTACGAGCTTGGTTTACGAGAACAATACGTTCTGGGAGTGTGCTTGTAAACCAAGTTACTCGTCTAGCAAAGCAACATTTCCCATAGGAAATAATGCAAGCTCAGACAATTCGTTCCACAACTTGTTCAATGTCCCATCCTGGTCCCCTAATGTGCCATTCCACACATGCACAAAACACACACAAACACACACAAACACACGCACAAATTATGCTCACCTTACCATCCATTCCATCGGCGGCCTCCCGGTTCTTGTAGTTCGCCGGTACAGGATGTGTATTGGGTAAGCATAGCGACTGATGCAGGAGCTTTCGCTGCCAGAGCGCTGACGTCAAAAGCATAAGCCGCTTGCCTCTGACTGGTCAGCGCGCTTGCCTTTGAGAAGCGGCTGACAGCGGAAGTTCCTCCATCGTCGTGATGGTTGCCGATACACATCCTGTACAGGCGAACTACAAGAATCGGGAGGCCGGCGATGGAATGAAAGGTAAGGTAAGCATAATGTGTGTGTGCGTGTTTGTGCGGACTGCAAGAGCGGGTCAGAGCGCGGTGAAAGTACGGAACCGGAAGTGTGTGCGATGAGTATTTGCTCGTACGGCAAAGCATTGCTTGAAAACTGAGTTACAAATTTACAGCAAACTTTGCTCGTATAGCGAAATACTCGCACACCAAGTTACTCGTAAACCGAGGTTCCACTGTATATTTACTGAACAATAAAAGAATGGGAATTGCCACCTCCCTTAGTCTGGATGCTGCCGCTTAACTTGCTTGTGATCATAGAGATGGGAATCCCACCTATTAGACATTTATTTCTGATATCATAAACACCCTTTAAAGGGATATTTTGGACTTATCCACTAGAGTGCTGCTAGGAGGAGATGAATATAGTAACTGATCGCACATTCACCCTGCCAGACCAGCTAAAGTGTATGACACTGAGAAAGAGCTGTGTACAGTGCTGTAACTTGGCCATCTTTGTATCTTCAGTAACACTTAGAATAGAGAGCCAGGATGGATGCATGGCTAGAAACTGCACTCCGCTGTCTTGCTACAATGAATTTATAGAATAAGGGGGCACCTTTCGCCTATTGGGATCACCATCAGCAAAATTAGGGCAAATTAAAAACAGGAGAAAAAAAAAAAAAAAGAGTTGCTGTATATAGGGATCAACCAATGCGTTTTTGTTCAATTCCAAAAATTATTTTATTGGTACAAAATTTGTGCATACATAGAATCCACACAAGACCGTGAAAGGGTTAAAAATATTTAAAATATGTATAATCAACGAACACCCCAATACATGGTTCCATGTCAGGAACCTGACACCGAAATTCCGAATACCACTATACTAGATGTACCATACAATAATAAATCCAGGGGGGATGCAGAGCATAAATGTCATCCGTTACTGCAATCATATACCCAATTGTACATAAAAGTATTTACCTTACTTAAATCGGTGTCTGTTGTACGCGAATTTCCTTTACATAAGGTTTTTTTTGTCCTGCTGGTGGTCTATAATTATTACATTGTATTTAACAATGGTGGTGTCAGATAGTATGCTATACTTTTATGTACAATTGGGTATATGATTGCAGTAACGGATGACATTTATGTTCCGTATCCCACCTGGATTTATTATTGTATGGTACATCTAGTATAGTGGTATTCGGAATTTCGATGTCAGGTTCCTGACATGGAACCATGTATTGGGGTGTTCGTTGATTATACATATTTTAAATGTTTTTAACCCTTTCACTGTCTTGTGTGGATTCTATGTATGCACAAATTTTGTACCAATAAAATAACTTTTTGAATTGAACAAAAACGCATTGGTTGATCCCTATATAAAGCAACTCTTTTGTCTTGCTACAATGTGCACATAATGGTGAACATAAATGTTGGTCCAACTCCTGGGATTTAGCAAACATTTTCCATTTTTCTAATAGATAGGTAAAAATTTTGAACTTTTATTTATAGTCTTTCAGCTCCTCTTAGTTTTCACAATCTGCTTTTATTGTTACCAAGTACAAACATAAATGAGAACCGGTCATTAAATTCACTACAGCCCGTACGCATGAGAACCTGGCAGCACGATTGATGCTGCAGCATGTCACAGAAAACAGTTTGAAAAGTCAGCCACGAAGCATAGTCAGCTCGTCCTTGCCCTGCTCTAGTTGATTGACAGGTCTTTCCCATGTGTTTACGTAGGGAGACACCTGTCAATCAACTAATGAGAGTATGGGCAGAAGCTAGCTGGTGACCTCATATGTCTAAGCAGGCCTCTCCCTATACACCTATGGCTGAGGTTTCACACCATTTTCCATAAAACATTACAGCATAGCTGAGTAAAACATACTTGTTTCGGGCAGCATGAATCTTATGAAAGGTTCCTTTTAAAAGAGGCAATGCATCAAACAGTGTGTGCTACATAGTGGCTTAAATTATGTCAGAAATGTAGTTCAGTCCAGGAACTGAGTACACTTCCTACACCAGTGCATGGTAGCTGAAAAATGAGGCAAATTTATTAAAAGGCACACACCTCTTAAAGATCACTTGCCCTCTTGGATTGACAGCTGGCTTTGAAGCACATCTGTTTAGAGCAAGCGGTCAAAGTACCGATGCATGACTAATCACTATGTGCATGCACCCCACGACTAAAAGCCGGCAGTTACTGGGAGGAAATATGTTTATTTTTTCCTTGTAGCTGCATTAGTCAGTAAGTAAAGTAAATAGCATTTTCTGAAGCGACAGGTTCCCTTTAATTAAATTTGGCATTTTATAATAAAGTGCACCCCGGATCAAAACTGGGGTACAAAATGCTTGTCTTGACAAATCGGCTTCAGAACAGAGGCTAATTATGTGCTGCAAACCTGTTTGCCGTGCTAAGATCGAGCCTTGTGTAAACTTGCATTCACCTTTCCTATAAAATGAATTTAATGGTTGGAAACAAAAACATTATTGCTCTTAGTAAATCAAAGGGATGCTTTCGGTGATCTCAGGAAAGGCTGGCTAGATTGTCTGCATGGAGAATTAAAAAGAAACTAGTGTTAGAAACAGTTTAATGCTAGAAATTTCCAGGCAAGCCAGAAGATAGGTCCTAGTGCTATTCATATCTACATTGTCTTCACCTGGGATTGTTCTTCAAGGTAACATGGCCACTGTCAGACAACAGAAACAAGCACAATGGTGAGTTATTTCGTTCTCAGAGTACATGAGCAGAACGAAGATATAAATGGAGATGTGTCAGTCTGCATCCCAGAAAAAAAAAAAAAAAGTATATTTATTGGTCTTAAGTTCTAAACCATTTTCCATTGTGAATTCCATTAATTCCAACATTTCCTTTGATTTTAATGTAGTCCGGACATAAAATGCAACATATAATCATGACTACCACTAAGTTCCTCTGAGATTTTTTTTTTTTTTTTAAGTGTATTGTGAAAGTTGTACTAGTAATGTGAATATTCCACTAAGCACCATATACATTATGGTTTAAAGTATGTAAAAACAAAACAAGTGTATACTCACCTACCAGTCCCCCTCTGCTTCTCCATATTGCTGCACAGATCCCATGCAGGTCTCTAACTTTCCTTTTCTGGGAGGAATGTGACCACTGCAGCCAGTTACAAGTCACAGCAGCAACACGTTATTCACCAACCAGTGATTGCCTGCAGCAGTCACATGCTCAGGCTGACTCCATTGAGAGAGGAAGACTAGCTGGGTTCCTGGGCAGCGCTATAAAGCAGCTGTGATAGCTCAGTAAGTTTGAGAATATATTATTTTTAGGCCATGCTGGCCTATTGGTGATCAGCCCCTTTAAACATGTTTTGCTGTCTACAGTCACCACTAGAGGGAGCTTAATGAACAGAATTATAAAACGACATGCAATAAGCTCCTCCTAATGGAGGCTGTAGGAAGAGAGAAATTTAGCAGTTAATTAAATGCCAATGCTTCAAACTTAGAACATTCTGAAACAAATATTAAACTCCAATAACTATTAAAATAAATTAAAAAATGAAGCATAGAGGAAAGCAAATGCCCATCAACCATAAGTAAATGGGGGGGAGCCAGATACCAACAAATGCATGGACTTTGTATACCCCACACCAAATTCTGATTTTACCAATACTACTTCAAGATAGTCAGTCATGAGTACTGATAAGAATATCCAGGCCAAGCTTAGGCCTCTACATCAACACATCCCTTAGTAAAATATAAAGGCCACGTCTCACTAAGCAACATCGCTAGTAACATCGCTGCTGAGGCACGAATTTTGTGACGTAACAGCGATGTTGCTAGCGATGTTGTTGTGTGTGACATCGAGCAACAACCTGGCCCCTGCTGTGAGGTCGCTGGTTGTTGCTGAATGTCCTGGACCATTTTTTAGTTGTTGCTCTCCTGCTGTGAAGCACACATCGCTGTGTGTGACAGCGAGAGAGCATAAACTGAATGTTCAGTGAGCAGGGAGCCGGCTTCTGCGGACGCTGGTAACCAATGTAAATATCGGGTAACCAAGAAGCCCTTACCTTGGTTACCCGATATTTACCTTCGTTACCAGCGTCCGCCGCTCTCACGCTGTCAATGCCGGCTCCCTGCTCCCTGCACACATAGCCAGACTACACAATTAATGTAGTAACTAATTAACCCGATGTGTACTCTGGCTAGGAGTGCAGGGAGCCAGCGCTAAGCGGTGTGCGCTGGTAACCAAGGTAAATATCGGGTTGGTTACCCGATATTTACCTTAGTTACCAAGCGCAGCATGCTTCCACGCGTCGCTGCTGGCTGGGGGCTGGTCGACGCTCCAGCGATCCCTGCCAGGTCAGGTTTCTGGTGGGATCGCTGGAGCGTCGCTTAGTGTGACGGTACCTTAAGAGTGTACGTTACAGGTCAAGATTAGGTCTCTACATCAACACATCCCTAAGTAAAATATAAGGGTGTACGATTTTACTGTAGATATTTTGATATGCAATTTCTGGAATGCTATGCTTGTTCTTGTAATGTCACCTTCACAGGCTTTGATGATATGTACTATAGCATATAATATTACGCAAACTGACATGTCCCCTTCCACAGAATGAATACACAAGGTGAACCATCCAAATCCACTTCTGCTCACCTGCCTTTGTTCTCTTTCCCTTTCACTTTACTTTCTTGACTTTTTCCTGCCATTGGATCCCATTCTACATAGGAGTCTTCAACTTTCAGGTTAAGGTGGGATGATGTGTTGTCCAGCCCAAACGTCAATGCTGGAGTAGAAGAAACACACTGAATATATGGAAAGACTTTTTCTATAGGGTTATTTGGGACATTACAGAAAGAAAAACCATTATCATCATCTATTTACATTAATGGTATGGCTTAAACTTGTTTCCGTCAGGCCCCAGTACTCTTGACAGCACAAAAAGGCTAGTTCACCTATGGTTTAATACTTAGATAAACTGTATATGCTTTGGGCAACATACAAATGTATATACACAAGCACTTTACAAAAGTACTCTTGATGACTACAAGGACACCACTAAAGATATACAAGAAAATGTGTAATTAGTTTACAGTTTTGATCAAAATTGCATAAGCCCATCTACCAACAACACTATGAGCTCATTTCAAATGAGATCCTAGAGTCTGCCATGAGCTAGATCTTAATCAGCTGGGGGAAGAATACGATCCAGCTGTACTTTCAACTATTTAAAAACTAAATAATAAAAATGATTATTTTTTGTTTGCATGGTTTCAAAAAGGTGACATTTTTCATTTGTGTTAAGGCCCAAAATATCATCAGTCAGAAAATGGTTAAACAACTCTGCTCATAAACACTCAGATGATGTATAAAAAAAAAAAAAAAATTAAAAATGGGCAAACAGAAAAGGTCTTGTCTCCAAGGCTGTAGTGCGCTCACCAGCAGTCAGTTCAAGCCACAGCCTGGCTTCTACTAATGTGAAGTGACTCCTTGGCGTGAAAGCTTGAGAACAAGTTGACATGTCTTCAGCCACTTCAGTTCCCTCCCTATCTTGGCCTTATTACCGCAGTTTAGAAATTCCTCAGGGTAAATTAGTTTCTACTACAAAAAATATCTTTAGTCCAAGATTACAGAAGGTCTTGCTCATCTCATCCTACTAATACTACCATTCCTGGAGCTTCATAAAGGAAAATAAAGAATCTTTCAGAGACCCTGAGTGAGGATCTTCTGGATTAGATCTTGAAGGAGCAACCTGTTCAAAAGGATCTATTGAGATATTATAGATGCACATGTGTAGATCACTTTTGTAAAGTCTGATTGGGAGACAGCGCTCAAACGCTTGGTCACACCTTCGAGATTTAATACATGTTGTTGAGAGTCTAACACAACATTGTAATTGTAGGACTGTGGTGCTTTGAATGTTGTGACTTTCACTAAAAGAAATTAGTGGCACAAGAGCTTGAGTGCGGTTCACAGATCACCAACATGATCTACTTAATCGTTTATGACAAATATATATTTTAAACACATTTCTGCTTTCATAAATTCATCTAGGACAGGGGTGGGGAACCTTTTTTCTGTCGGGGGCCATTTGGAAATTTCTACCAACCTTCGGGGGCCGCACAAAATTATCAATGTTTAAATGACCCTGCTATATTGGGTGAAGCAATTAATTAACTGGGGGCATGGGGCTGGGGGCACAGACACCACACGCGGGGCTGGGGGCACAGACACCACACGCGGGGCTGGGGGCACAGACACCACACGCGGGGCTGGGGGCACAGACACCACACGCGGGGCTGGGGGCACAGACACCACACGCGGGGCTGGGGGCACAGACACCACACGCGGGGCTGGGGGCACAGACACCACACGCGGGGCTGGGGGCACAGACATCACTGGGGGGGAGGCACAGACATCACTGGGGGGGAGGCACAGACATCACTGGGGGGGGCTGTACACACGACTGGGGGGGGCTGTACACACGATTGGGGTGGGCTGCACACAGGACGGGGGGGCTGCACACACGATTGGGGGGGGGCTGCACACAGGACGGGGGGGCTGCACACAGGACTGGGGGGGCTGCACACAGGACTGGGGGGGGGCTGCACACAGGACTGGGAGGGGCTGCACACAGGACTGGGAGGGGCTGCACACAGGACTGGGAGGGGCTGCACACAGGACTGGGAGGGGCTGCACACAGGACTGGGAGGGGCTGCACACAGGACTGGGAGGGGCTGCACACAGGACTGGGAGGGGCTGCACACAGGACTGGGAGGGGCTGCACACAGGACTGGGGGGGGCTGCACACAGGACTGGGGGGGCTGCACACAGGACTGGGGGGGCTGCACACAGGACTGGGGGTGCACACAGGACTGGGGGTGCACACAGGACTGGGGGTGCACACAGGACTGGGGGTGCACACAGGACTGGGGGTGCACACAGGACTGGGCGATGGGCTGCACATAGGATTGTGTGGGGGTGCACACAGGACATTGGGGGGCTGCACACAGGACTGGGGGTGGGGTGCACACAGGATTGGGGGGGTGCAAACAGGACTACTGGGTGATGGGCTGCACACAGGACATTGGGGGGCTGCACACAGGACTGGGGGAGGGGTGCACACAGGATATTGGGGGCCACACTGCGCTGAGAGTTTCATGCAACTCTGGGGGAGAGGGTTTACAGAACTGGTGTGGGGAGGCACAAAGCATTGGGCAGGGCACATAGCAGCAGAGGTCGGCGCTGGACTCACAGCAGCATTGCACTCACATCACCGGAGTGCAGGAGCCGGACACACTGTATCAGAAGGAGAAGGCAGGCACTGATCTCCGGAGGGCAGGGGGCATGCACAGAACGAGGGAAGCTATGAGGCTGCTGTGGACCCGCCCACAATTGGCACTGGCCGACGGGAGAACACATTGCAGCACAAACAGCAATGTGTGGATTTAAAGGGCCGGCGGCAGCAAACTGCGGTGACAGCACCAGCACTGCCTCCCCCGGGAATCTGCCCGGGGGCCACATAAAAGGTCATGGCGGGCCGCATGCGGCCCGCGGGCCGGAGGTTCCCCACCCCTGATCTAGGAGCTTATCACAAGATGCAGCATCAAGATTATTGCTTTTTTCCTTGGAAGCGAGAACAAGGAGAGGGGTTCTACGATTCCATACACCCAGGACAATTTCCTATGACCCCTGTCTGGCAGGGACCACTAGTCCTGTTCTTGGGAAGTACTGTTGTTCAAAGAAGAAGAGCTTAGCAGAAAACAGGACTCCTAAAGCACACAGACAATCACACAAGTAGAGGGAGAAAGGTCAGGATTGGACAATACAGCAGCATCTTCTATAGCAGGGGTGGGGAACCTCCGGCCCGCGGGCCGTATGCGGCCCGCGATGACATTTAATGCGGCCCCCGGGCACATTCCAGGCTACCCCAGTGCTCGAGCGGCACTTGCGCTTTTGCCAGCCGCCGGCCCTTTAAAATCCCAGTGCGTTATGGGTAGATGCTAGAATGTACGGGCTATTTACAGATCCTGATTGCAGCCCGTACTAGAATGTACGGGCTCTTTTCGGGACCTGACTACAGCCCATACATTCTAGACTGAACCCGGGACTGTGCTCGCATGCTGAGGGTTTACCTTGAGGGCGGGGTAAACAGCGCGCTGTGCTCCAGTCACAGCAGAAGAGGTGCAGCAGATGCCTTCCTGCTGTACATGCCTCCCGGACCTGTGCTATGTGACTGCTCCTCCTCCCCTTGTACTGTGAGTATGCAACCCATCGCTGCCCCCCCATCCAGGGCTGTGTACCCCCTAGTACTGTGTATAGCCCTAAGTGCTGTGTACCCCCCAGTACTGTGTGTAACCCCTCAGTGCTGTGTAATCTGTGCAGCCTCCTAGTGCTGTCAGTGCTGCCACATCGTGCTCTCTCTGCCGCCTCCTAGTGCTGTCACCTAATGCTCTCCATGCTGCCTTTTAGTGCTGTCACTGTCAGTGTTCTTTGTGCTGCCACCTAGTGCTCTTTGTGCTGCCACCTAGTGCTCTTTGTGCTGCCACCTAGTGCTCTTTGTGCTGCCACCTAGTGCTCTTTGTGCTGCCACCTAGTGCTCTTTGTGCTGCCACCTAGTGCTCTCTGTGCTGCCACCTAGTGCTCTCTGTGCTGCCACCTAGCGCTCCCTGTGCTGCCGCCTAGAGCTCCCTGTGCTGCCACCTAGCGCTCTGTGCTGCCGCCTAGCGCTCTCTGTGCTGCCGCCTAGCGCTCTCTGTGCTGCCGCCTAGCGCTGTCCGTTGTGCCGCCTAGCGCTGTCCGTTGTGCCGCCTAGCGCTGTCCGTTGTGCCGACTAGCGCTGTCCGTTGTGCCGCCTAGCGCTGTCCGTTGTGCCGCCTAGCGCTGTCCGTTGTGCCGCCTAGCGCTGTCCGTTGTGCCGCCTAGCGCTGTCCGTTGTGCCGCCTAGTGCTGTCCGTTGTGCCGCCGCCTAGTGCTGTCTGTGGCTAGTGCTAGTGCTGTCCATGCTTAGCATCTCCTGTGATCTATATGCTCCTCCTGTGATGTATACGCCCCAGCCTGTCCTGGGATGTATATGCCTCAATGTTTCCTGTGATGTATATGCGCCCCAGTGTCTTCTGTGATGTATATGCCCCAGTTTCTCCTGGGATGTGTCTGCCCCCAGCCTCTCCAGACCAAGACAAACCTGGAAAAGCAGTTGTGAGAAACAAAATGATCAATATCACCGAACATCACAGCCGCTCCAGCCACCACATTAGGGGTGAGTTAATTAATTGTTTGACCAAATATAGCCTGGTCGTTTTCAAGTTGATAATTTGGTGCGGCCCCCGAAGGTTGGTAGAAAATTCCAAATGGCCCCCGGCAGTAAAAAGGTTCCCCACCCCTGTTCTATAGGGACGAGAGTAAAGGCACTTAGTAGTTGTCATCTATAGAAATGAAACATCTATTGAATCCACAGGCTGAAAAGAATATACCGGGATATGTTTCAGCTATACTATGCTTCTTCAATAGGGAGTGTAGGTTTTTTGTATAGTGTCATAGCTCTGGCTAGTGATGATGGAAGCCAGGTTAATGGATAGTGAGCCATTTACCGATTCAGGCAGCATTATTAATTACCTTTGGTTTCTAGTGTGACTGGATCGGAGTACTCCCCTGCTACAGCTTTGTTACAAGCACGTATTCTAAAGTTCATAAATTTGGAATCGAACTTCAAACCTGTAGCAAATAGAGTAACGAGAATTAATCCCATAAAATGTTAGTTGAATTTGTGAAAATAGTGGTAATATTGATGCTAGAAAATGGTCATCTTATCAAAGGATTAATGACCCAACTACTATTAACATATGACAGGAACACGATAAAAAAGTCCACCAAGTTTGAAGCAACTCTCTACCCTGGCAATAAAAAATAACCATACATTTCTCGTGTATAATCTCTACCCAGTGCTCTCCATTGGCCTCCTGCTCCCCCTCTCATATCAGAGATACTTTACAGCTGTATAACAACAAAATACCACTCGGGAGTGCAGTGGTAAATCTAATCCATGCCTCCCTAACCTTTCCTATGCTTGGGTTTGGAAAAGCAAAACAGGCATGGTTTAGACTTACCACTTCACTCCCTATACTACAGCGGCAGCAAACTTGAACTCAGGAGGAATTAAAAGCCGATTTGAGAGAAGAAAGCAGCAATAGGTAAAATAGAGCACCTGGTACATCAATGTAAAGTCATTTGTCAGTGCTAAGATGGAGGGTCGCTTTGAGAACCAAGTGTCAAGAAAAAATGTCCAAATGTTTTTGTAAAGTTTAATACAGAAATTAACATACCCTGGACTTATTGGGAATCTGGCAGCACAAACTGAAGGTATAAACAGTGGCAGCACACAGACTTATAGGGAATATAATCCCTCTAAAACTGCACCTGCATTGATCTATTCACTGCTTCCATTCTACAGGAACTGAAGTTTAATGACTGAAATTAGGTGTGTGGAGTGCCCTTGGTGTGACCAAGAGGCTCAGTGCACCATCCTGCATACTGGTTCTGCATGTCCCCTCATCCTTACTTAACAGACAGGCAAGGCAGCGCTGTAAATCACCAGTGAGACGGGGACATGTAGAACTAGTGTGTTGAATGGTGCATGGAGGCTCTTAGCCACACCAAGGGTGCACTGAGCTCCTAATTAGAAGATTTAAATAAACTTCAGTTTCTGTAGAATAGAAGTGGCAAATACATCACTAAAAGGCGTGATTTTCCCTACAAGGCTCTGTGCTTAGTTTATACTCTGTTTTGTGCTGAAAGACTCCATTTAAGGCCCCCTTCACACATACGTGCCTCTGGTACGTGTTTGACAGTTTTCTCACGTACCGGAGACACGTACACACGTAGACCAAGGTATTCCTATGGTTTCGGACACACCTAAGTATTTTGGTACGGACCGTGTGTCCGTCCCGTACTTACGTGTGTCCGTGTGTTCCACACGCAGACATGTCCATTTTCTCTCCATGTGACACACCGACATGTCCGGGTGTCACACGGAACGCAAACGTGTCAGACGTAACACAAACGGACCACACGGATGTGTTCCGTGTGACACGCACCGGAGAAAAGACATGTGTCTGCGTGAAAAAAAGAAGGGAATTTTGTTTACTTACCGTAAATTCCTTTTCTTCTAGCTCCTATTGGGAGACCCAGACAATTGGGTGTATAGCTTCTGCCTCCGGAGGCCACACAAAGTATTACACTTAAAAAAGTGTAACCCCCTCCCCTCTGCCTATACACCCTCCCGTGGATCACGGGCTCCTCAGTTTTGGTGCAAAAGCAGGAAGGAGAAAACTTATAAATTGGTCTAGGGTAAATTCAATCCGAAGGATGTTCGGAGAACTGAAACCATGAACCAAAAGAACAATTCAACATGAACAACATGTGTACACAAAAGAACAACCAGCCCGAAGGGAACAGGGGCGGGTGCTGGGTCTCCCAATAGGAGCTAGAAGAAAAAGAATTTACGGTAAGTAAACAAAATTCCCTTCTTTTTCGCTCCATTGGGAGACCCAGACAATTGGGACGTCCAAAAGCAGTCCCTGGGTGGGTAAAAGAATACCTCAATAAAAAGAGCCGAAACGGCCCCCTCTTACAGGTGGGCCACCGCCGCCTGAAGGACTCGCCTACCTAGACTGGCGTCTGCCGAAGCATAGGTATGCACTTGATAGTGCTTCGTGAAAGTGTGCAGACTAGACCACGTAGCTGCCTGACACACCTGCTGAGCCGTAGCCCGGTGCCGCAATGCCCAGGACGCACCCACGGCTCTGGTAGAATGGGCTTTCAGCCCTGAAGGAAGCGGAAGCCCAGAAGAATGGTAGGCTTCGAGAATCGGTTCCTTGATCCACCGAGCCAAGGTTGACTTGGAAGCCTGCGAACCCTTACGCTGGCCAGCGACAAGGACAAAGAGCGCATCTGAACGGCGCAGGGGCGCCGTGCGAGACACGTAGAGCCGGAGTGCTCTCACTAGATCTAATGGATGCAAATCCTTTTCACATTGGTGAACTGGATGCGGGCAAAATGAAGGTAAGGAGATATCCTGATTGAGATGAAAAGGAGATACCACCTTAGGGAGAAATTCCGGTACAGGACGCAGAACCACCTTATCCTGGTGAAAAACCAGGAAGGGGGCTTTGCATGACAGCGCTGCAAGCTCCGACACTCTTCGGAGTGAGGTAACTGCCACTAGAAATGCCACCTTCTGCGAAAGACGTGATAAAGAGACATCCCGCAGCGGCTCGAAAGGTGGTTTCTGAAGAGCCGTTAGCACCCTGTTAAGATCCCAGGGTTCCAGCGGACGCTTGTAAGGTGGAACTATGTGGCAAACTCCCTGCAGGAACGTGCGGACCTGCGGAAGCCTTGCCAGGCGCTTTTGAAAAAATACTGAGAGCGCCGATACTTGTCCCTTGAGAGAGCCCAGTGACAAACCCTTGTCCATTCCGGATTGAAGGAATGAAAGAAAAATGGGTAAGGCAAAAGGCCAGGGAGAAAAACCATTATCAGAGCACCAGGACAGGAAGATCCGCCAAGACCTGTAATAGATCTTGGCGGACGTTGGTTTCCTGGCCTGTCTCATGGTGGCAATGACATCCTAAGATAACCTGAAGACGCTAGGAGCCAGGACTCAATGGCCACACAGTCAGGTGGAGGGCCGCAGAATTCAGATGGAAAAACGGCCCTTGTGACAGCAAGTCTGGGCGGTCTGGAAGCGCCCACGGCTGACCCACCGTGAGATGCCACAGATCCGGGTACCACGACCACCTCGGCCAATCTGGAGCGACGAGAATGGCGCGACGACAGTCGGATCTGATCTTGCGTAACACTCTGGGCAGCATCGCCAGAGGAGGAAATACATAAGGAAGTCGAAACTGCGACCAATCCTGAACTAACGCGTCCGCCGCCAGAGCTCTGTGATCTTGAGACCGTGCCATGAAGGCCGGGACCTTGTTGTTGTGCCGTGACGCCATGAGATCGACGTCCGGCGTTCCCCAGAGGCGACAGATCTCTCGAAACACGTCTGGGTGAAGAGACCATTCCCCCGCGTCCATGCCCTGACGACTGAGAAAGTCTGCTTCCCAGTTTTCTGCGCCCGGGATGTGAACTGCGGAGATCGTGGAAGCTGTTGCTTCCACCCACTGCAGAATCCGCCTGACTTCCTGGAAGGCATGACGACTGCGCGTGCCGCCCTGGTGGTTGATGTATGCGACGGCAGTGGCGTTGTCCGACTGTATACGGATCTGTCTGCCCTCCAGCCACCGCTGGAAGGCCAATAGGACTAGATACACTGCCCTTATCTCCAAAACATTGATCTGAAGGGAAGACTCTATCGGAGTCCAGGTTCCCTGAGCCCTGTGGTGGAGGAAAACCGCTCCCCACCCTGACAGGCTCGCGTCCGTGGTGACCACAGCCCAGGTCGGGGGCAGGAAGGATTTTCCCTGCGATAGAGAAGTGGGGAGAAGCCACCATTGAAGAGACGTTTTGGCTGCAAGGGAAAGAGAGACGTTCCTGTCGAGGGAAGTCGACCTCCTGTCCCATTTGCGGAGAATGTCCCATTGGAGTGGGCGCAGATGGAACTGCGCGAAGGGCACTGCCTCCATTGCTGCCACCATCTTCCCCAGGAAGTGCATGAGGCGCCTTAAGGGGTGTGACTGACCCCGAAGAAGAGATTGCACCCCTGCCTGCAGAGAAAGCTGTTTGTCCAGCGGTAGCTTGACTACCGCTGACTGTGTATGAAACTCCATCCCGAGGTAAGTCAGTGATTGGGTCGGTGTCAACTTGGATTTTGGGAAGTTGATGATCCACCCGAACTGCTGGAGAGTCGCCAGAGCGACGGTCAGGCTGTGTTGACACGCCACCCGGGAGGGTGCCCTGACTAGGAGATCGTCTAAGTAAGGGATCACCGAGTGGCCCTGAGAGTGTAGAACCGCCACAACGGATGCCATGACTTTGGTGAAAACCCGTGGGGCTGTCGCCAGGCCGAAAGGCAATGCCACGAACTGAAGGTGTTCGTCCCCGATGGCGAAACGCAGGAAGCGTTGATGTTCGGGTGCGATCGGCACATGGAGATAAGCATCCTTGATGTCCATCGATGCTAGGAAGTCTCCTTGTGACATCGAAGCGATGACCGAGCGGAGAGATTCCATCCGAAACCTTCTGGTGCTCACATGCCTGTTGAGCAGTTTGAGGTCCATAACGGGACGGAATGATCCGTCCTTCTTTGGCACCACGAACAAGTTGGAGTAAAAGCCGTGACCATGTTCCTGAGGGGGAACGGGAATCACAACTCCTTCTGTCTTCAGAACGCCCACCGCCTGAAAAAGAGCGTCGGCCCGAGAGGGGGGCGGAGATGTTCTGAAGAAACGAGTCGGAGGACGAGAGTTGAACTCTATCCTGTAAACGTGGGACAGAATTGTCTCTCACCCATCGGTCTTGAACATGTGGCCACCAGGCGTCGCAAAAGCGGGAGAGCCTGCCACCGACCGAGGATGCGGTTCGGGGAAGCCGAAAGTCATGAGGAGGCCGCCTTGGAGGCAGTGCCTCCGGCGGCTTTTTGGGGGCGTGACTTAGACCGCCACGCATATGAGTTCCTCTGGCCTTTCTCTGGCCTGTTGGACGAAGAGGATTGGGACTTGGCTGAGGGCCGAAAGGACCGAAACCTCGGTTGTATTTTCCGTTGCTGAGGTCTCTTCGGTTTGGACTGGGGTAAGGAAGAGTCCTTTCCCTTGGATTCCTTAATAATTTCATCCAATCGTTCGCCAAACAAATCGGTCGCCAGAAAACGGCAAACCGGTTAAGAACTTCTTGGAAGCAGAGTCTGCCTTCCATTCGCGCAGCCACATGGCCCTGCGGACTGCCACAGAATTAGCGGATGCCACCGCTGTACGGCTAGCAGAGTCCAGGATGGCGTTTATGGCGTAGGACGAAAAAGCCGACGCCTGAGAAGTCAAAGACGCAACTTGTGGAGCAGAGGCACGTGTGACCGCATTAATCTCAGACAGACAAGCTGAGATAGCTTGGAGTGCCCACACGGCTGCAAAAGCCGGGGCAAAAGACGCGCCTGTGGCTTCATAGATGGATTTCACCAGGAGCTCTATCTGCCTGTCAGTGGCATCCTTGAGCGATGAGCCATCTGCAACTGATACCACAGATCTAGCCGCCAATCTAGAGACTGGAGGATCCACCTTGGGACATTGAGCCCAACCCTTAACTACGTCAGAGGGGAAGGGGTAACGTGTGTCATTAAGGCGCTTAGTAAAGCGCTTGTCCGGAAATGCTCTGTGCTTCTGGACAGCATCTCTGAAGTTAGAGTGATCGAAAAACTCACTCTGTGTACGTTTGCAGGAGTCCTCCACGTGAGACCTAGGGGCCACCCTGGGAGCGCGCTGCAGCGCGGACCGAGAGGGACCTGGAGGCGACGATCCAACAGGGCCCGGGGCCTGTGTAAGGATCGGTCTGGGCTGCAAGGCTTCTAATAGCCTGGCAGACCATTTTTCCATACACTGAGCCATGGATTGTGAAAGTGACTCAGAGTTTCTCAGCAAAAACTGCAAACTCTGTCCCTGCTGCCTGGACAGTGGAAGCAGGGGGGTCTGCCTGAGCCGAGGGGCCCACTAGTGACCGAGGCTCCGGCTGAGCAAGCGAAACAGGGGTCGAGCATTGCTCACAGTGAGGGTAGGTGGAACCCGCAGGTAACATAGCCCCACAAGAGGTACAGGTTGCAAAAAACCCTGTGCCTTAGCGCCCTTGCTCCTTGTGGACGACATGCTGTTGTCTCCTAGGAGAGTGATCACTGAAGGTATATGGGAAAAGGTAAACAACCCGGCCGAACATACCGAGTTGACCGGCATGGCTTACCGACCGCCCAAAGCGGGGTGTGTGTCCTCCAGATTCCCTGCCTTAGGTCTCCCAGAGCTGCAGAGCTCGTTCCTGAAAAATCCTCCACCGGCAGAATGTGCAGTAAAAATGGCTGCTGGAGCTCTCAGGGGAGGAGGGAGCCGTGGGCGGCGCTATGAAAAGTGCGGGAATCTGGGGCCCCACAGTGATCAGTGAGGGGGGAGGAAACATACGGGATGCTCCAGCCCTCACCACCGACGTCAGGTCGGCCGTCCCGCCCTTACCCCTGACTGGCAGGCCCGGGGGCGGGAGTTATGCTACTAGGCCGCAATGAAGCCGGGGACTAAATTTAAGACCGCGGCCGACAAGCAGGCTTGGTCGGCGCGGAAGTCCCGGTCTTCACAAAACAGCAGCTGCTGCAGCGTCCGGGAAACAAGCGCTCCATGCACCGTCCCCATGGGGACACAGAGTACCTTATAGATGCAGGGCCCGGTCCCTGAGGATGCATAGACTCCTGTCCGACAGATTCCCACAGGGGCTGCGGAGGGAGCCCGGTCCCAGTAAATGGATGACCGGTCAGGATCCCACTTCTCCCAGAGCCGCTAAGGGATGGTGAAGGAAAACGGCATGAGGCTCCGGCCTTTGTACCCGCAATGGGTACCTCAACCTTAACAGCACCGCCGACGTAGTGGGGTGAGAAGGGAGCATGCCAGGGGCCCCGTGGGGGCCCTCTTTTCTTCCAACCGATATGACTAAAATGGGAATGCATGAGTGGATGTGTGCCTCCTTCCACACAAAGCATAAAACTGAGGAGCCCGTGATCCACGGGAGGGTGTATAGGCAGAGGGGAGGGGTTACACTTTTTTAAGTGTAATACTTTGTGTGGCCTCCGGAGGCAGAAGCTATACACCCAATTGTCTGGGTCTCCCAATGGAGCGACAAAGAAAAAAACCTTTACTCACCTTCTCCAGTCCTTCAGTCTCTGCCGTTGCTGTCACTTGCTGCCGACCGCCGCTCATTATGCTCATTGAATATTCACTTCACTGCAGCCGGAAGCAGCAGCAGCGGGGAGTCGGCAGGACCATAGACCGCAGATCAGCTCCATGGACAGTGACGCCAGGGACAGGCGAGTAGAAAGTACCCGTTCTACGTGTGTTATCACGGATAACACGGAGAACACGCGTAGCCCATAAACACGGGTCATGTAGGGTAAAACGGACCTCTGACACGTGCGTGAAAAACGTGCGTGGTTTTTCACGTACGTGTGAAGGGGGCCTAAAACAAAGCTAGCTACACCTACCGAGCCCAGCTATAGCTACGTGAAAGCAACCTCTTCACACATGCTTACAGTGAGGCTACTTTGCAATTTATTTTTTATTTCAACGCTGATAATCTTGTGCCAAAGTACAGAAGTGGGTATGCCCCAATACAATATCTGGAACAGGTCTCCAATCTACTACAAAGCATTTATATCACTAATGTTTATGTGGCAGACCGATGAACTTTGTGCCTCCTCTAACACCAAAGGGTGCGGGCTTCCACCAGATCAGTAAGTAAGCGGACTAATAATAAAACTTACCAGAAAGTGTGTACTCTGTTCCCTTTATATTATTAACCATCTCCCAGCACCTTTCATCTTTAACCCTTGGAAGTCCATCATAGTTTGTTTTTCTGTATTCTAGAACATAATGGTCGATCTTGTTGTCTTCTTCAGGCATTCTCCATACTACTGTTACACAGTTATCAGCAACCATACAATCTGCTGGATCTATCTCTGGAGCTTTGGGTACTGTAAAAGAAGGAAAGTCACTCATCTTTAACATCATGAAAGGCTATTTAAATAACTGATCAGTCTACTCTAGATTGGCCCCATTCACATAATGTCACCAGGGAAACATTGCTGGTTCCATAAAAGATCAGACTGGACATCAGTAGATGCGATTCACCATGGCTAGCATGACGTTCAGCAATACAACAATAAGGGCACCATGTTTATGTCAGTAAAAAGGCAAAGAAATAGAAAAATATAAGACTGATTAGTTTTGGAAAGATTCAGCTTTTTGGCCTCTGACTCTAACGCTTTACTCAGTGATGGACGTAAAGAAAGAAGTACAAAGCCAGCATACTGTTACAGAATTAGCATAGTTTACCATGAAAAATATGGGCAATCAGATAAAAAAAAAAGAACAACAACATAATAAATTATGTAACAGCGGATCACTGGCTGATTTAATGAAAATGTTACGCTAGGTATGGGGAAATACTAAGCGAAGGGAGGGAAGGGAAGAGGAAAACCCGGTGTCTAGGGAAGGGGGAGTTTGTGACTCCTAATCAAACCTTCCACTGGCCCCCAGCTCCCATGATCACCCTAGATAGTTTAATTTATGGACATCTATGGATTGATTTCTTTGCCTGTGTGGATTGGATGGGTTGTTACCGACATCTGGAGAGAAATGCAAGTCGATAGCAGCTATAGAAATAGATTTACTTAGAAAATTGGTGACGTGTTTTAGACTTATTTCCCCTGCTGTATATATTGAACTCTAATGTATATGGTTTCAGTTGCTCAAAGTTTTCGTTTACACTCATCTGGAGATTTTCCGCGTACTTCGCCTTTATTTTTTTGTCTTTGATGAGGTTTCTTTATATACTCAAATAAAAACTGTAGACAGGTAATCACAAGGGATATTATACAATTAATCATCAGTTTTTCATATTTTTTCTCTCTGTTCGATTTCTTAGCCACAATCAAAACCATGCAAAGGAGAGGGTGCAGAATATGGTTTTATTTGTTTTTTTCCCTAGGTACTTTTCTTCTTTATATCTTGAATCAAAACACTTTATACCGATTTTAATGGCATAGACCACCACAATTTCCACAGTAGCTATTTGGCGAGTCCTATCTAATCGTCAGTGGTCTGATTGAAAAAGAAATGCTTGGCACATTCAATTAATTATTGGAACCTATAACTTAGCTTAAAGTGTAACCGTAGTTTTAATTTTTATCGCATAAATCATAGTAGACATGAGCATAAGCAACCTTGTAAAATATGTCAAAGAAATCTACTACTTTCTCTACAGGGACTGATCGAGAATTTTCAAAATTCTCAATTTCCAGGTATAAAATTTGTTTAAAAGAACTGAAGTCCTCAGTGGTTGATACCTTTTAATGGCTAACTGAAAAGATGGTAATAATAGCAAGCTTTCGAGACTACTCAGGTCTCTTCATCAGGCATGGTATAACACAAAATCTGAAGAGTCACATATTTATACACAACAGGACATAGAATAGTGCAGTAAATATTTGGATAAGAAAAATACATTGCAACATATTTTTTCTTAGGTTATGTTCACATTTCCGTTGTTTTGCCTCAGTCACCATCCGTAGCCTTGTGGAATTACAGTATCCTGCAAAATATTTTGCAGAAATCCGTTTTTTCCCCATAGACTTCTATTAGCGACGGATTGTGACCGATGGCCGTGTGTTGCATCCGCCCGCCTGACGATCAGTCGTTTACTGACTGACAATCAGACAAGAGCAACGCTAAATGTAACGTGTTTTTTTTTTGTGCAGCGGATCAATTTTTTACTGTGAGCATACGCACAGTAAAAAAAAAACAAAACACGATCCACTGTAAATTCGTTCCAGTGGCCGGCACGATCATCTGTTCGCCCAGCGGCCGGCTTTTGAGAGCAATCAGCTGATCGTTCTCTCTCTCGCTTATATACTGAAATCATTTCACGGAATCCACTTTCTCATGACAATAAATTCCATTTCTTGCCACCCGTTGTACAACGCATCAGCCACAAGCGTCAAGCAACGCAGGTGACTGATGCAAAACAATGGAAATGTGAATCCAAATATTTATTGCTCCATTCTATGTCCTGTTGTGTATAAATATGTGACTCTTCAGATTTTGTGTTATACCATGCCTGATGAAGAGACCTGAGTAGTCTGGAAAGCTGCTATTATTACCATCTTTTCAGTTAGCCATTGAAAGGTATTAACCACTGAAGACTCTCAGTTCTTTTAAACAATTTTTTCTCTCTCTACTGGCTAACACTGTATGAAGATCTATTTTACCTGTATCAATTTCCAGGTAAAATCTGTATTAAGTGAAGACAGATGATTACAATACAGAGATAGAAAATAGCAGTTGGTTTTTAGAAGATTCTATATAGGAGAGGAGGGTGGAGCTCTGCCTCTAGCTCTAGCTCCTCCCTATTCCCTCCCCTGCACTGTACTTAGAATTTGGCACATTTGTTGTTGCTATAAATCTCATTACCTGGCAGGAATTTTAAGGACTGGAGCATTTGCCTTTCCTGGGAAAAATCCACCATCAAATGTGTCATGTTGTCACTGAGCTTTGGTTTCAGTGAAAGACGGAAAGCAGCAGCCATTGTGACCCTACGGAATGATTATGGATAAAAGAGCAACATAAAGGGACTTTGCATATTATGAGAAAGCCAATATCTGTTATACATCATCAATATCTAGAATAGGTTTACAGCGGATGAGCTAAATCACTAGATAGACAGATATCTTTCCGCAAAAGCTTTATATGCTGAGCAAGAGTGAACTGGGCCAAATATGAAGCAACCAATGCTTTTTATGGTTGGAAATATTTGCTTCAGCACCATAGCAATTATCAATACCGAATAAAATCATTATATTTATAGCCACATGTACTCAGTGTTCACAAGACTGCCATAGACTTCGACATATTTAGTCCCTTTTCTGGGGACTTTGCAAAATGATCACAAACAGCACTCCAACTATCACTAAATGTATTTCTGATCTTCAATGACCTATGAATTAAATGGTTTTTTTTAGAAGAGTCTAACTGCCAATATACATTAAGTAATATGAAATAACTTTTTTTTATGTTATTCTAACATGTATGGTGAAAGCTCTGTAGCCCCAAAGTATCCCTTGAAGGAAATGATGGATTGTCCTATTGGATTTTTAACAAGCCTGATTCTATATGCCTTTAGGAGATGTGCTGCTAGGCTAAGGCTATGTATACCACTTTTTCACTATTGAAATATACATAAATGGTCAGCTCATCCGATCATACATTGCAATAGGGCAATAGGGCCAGACAGATGTAGGTCAGGTCAGCCAACAGGATCGGAACACCAAGGTGCTACAGCTGAAGAACCTACCATAGAAGGGTGAAGAAATATATGCCAACTGCTCCCCAAATTAAAGGAAGACAGAATGCACATTCAATGGACTATCTGGGATTACTTCTGGCATGAGGATGAGCTGCAATACCAGGCATAGCCAGGAAAGAAAATGGCACTATTATGAGCAATAGGACCCAATTTCCCCCAAAAAGCCTTTCTGTTCTTAATTTACCATTTGGAGACAGTAATTCAAACATTTGATTAAAAACATAGGACTTTGTTAACAGCAAACTCTATGAAAACCAAGTGGATCCATCAAATCCAATGATCTTGAGTTAAGTTGGCACAACATGCCCAGCAATTCACCCCTTACATGAACAGTGGTGGTGTTTAGAATGTCAGATTTTCTAGAACTTGAATTTCTGTGCACTGCAGAAAGATTAGGGAGCTACTCTACAATAGCGGTGACAGAACATCACACACAGGGTTACAAAATGCACAGCAAATGCAATATCCAAACAGACTTTTACGGTTAAAAAAATATAGGAAAAAAGAGGATATCGGTACAGTACCTATCCTTGATCTGTCTGGCAGCCTTGGAGCAAGAAGGAGAGAGAAAGCAAAGTTAGTGTATCCATGCAAGTGAAGGAGGGCGGCAAACTCCATGCAGGATTTTAGGGTAAGAAGAGTAAAAATCACACCAGGTCCTGTGCACGTGTAAGTGGTCATTGTGTAAGCCAGTTCTTCAGAAAGACAAGAAAAAGCATTGTTATGAGTTTGTTAGAAGGGTTAATCAATCATCAGGCATCAAAGAAAAGAGAGTTTAACAAACACCTGTTTTCTTACAAATGGGAAATCAAGCTGAGTGTACCTTCTCTGAAAGGGAAACTATAAGAACGCTGGAACCGCCAAACTGTTTATTTGGTCATGTTGCCACAGGTTTGAGACTTGATCCGGTGACCCTGTGCTGCAAGGTCCGCTCCCTACCCTGCAGAGCCACAGCTTAATCAGTCCCTGTCCAAATGCTGATTATCTATTACCTGTGCTTCTTTCCTTTAGGTTTGCGGTCATCAGGCGTTTCTCGCTCATTTTCTCGGTCCTATCACATCCTGGGTGGGGCTATTTATACTCTCCTGATATTAGTCTTCTCTGCTGGCTATAGTCTTAAGTGAACTTTACTAAGGAGCTCCAGCCCCACTGCTATGGATTTTACCTGTTTGACAGAGACCAGGGTGGTATTTGCAATGTGCTTTATCATTCATCTGAACAACACTTTTCTCTTTGTTGTTAGGAATGTAGGAGACTACCTTAGCTATTTAACCTTTGCCACTTGTGCACATATTTTATATTTCCTCTCCTTGGGTCCCTGCCTATCTCTGTATGCTTTTCCTATCTTGGTTTATTGCAAGTAGCAACATCCTCTCTGGTTCCTCAGGAGGTACTAGGAACAACTTGATTGCCTTTCAGGCAGACAGGCCTGAGTTGTGGGTTTTTAGTGTTGCAGCTAGTGATATTCCAGCCCGTACAGGAACCATTAGGGGTTGCGCAGCTAGGGATTCTAGTCTGTACAGTAACCGGTAGGGTTCAGGTGCAGCTGCATAGAGATAGACTTTATTTCCCCTTTTTATCCGTGTAGGAATACTCATGTGCAAAACAGTTGCCCTTTGAAAGATAATGTCATTCATACCTTTACTGTTGCTCAAAGACTGAAAAATCACTTTTCGAATTCTTAAGCAATTGAGGCTTAAAAAGGTTATGCCCATCTCCAAGTCCCTGTCCCAATATGTGGTAGATGTAAAATATTATTATTATAATTAATTATTATTGATAGCGAACGCCTCTAATTAGAACGGGTGTATAGATCTCTTGATTAGCCATGTCGCTTACCTCATGTGTAGGGCATTGCAGTAGCTTAAGTATCCATGGTTACTACCAGGAGCAACTAAAGGACACTATATCAGTGGTAGTAACCATGCATACCTAAGCTCCTGCAATGTCCTGCACATGAGGTAAGCGACATGGATAATCAGGAGAACTATGATAAATTTCTAATTGGTGGTATTTGCTAATATCATTATTACTCCTACTACATGTTGTGATAGGATCTTGGAGATGAGAATACTCATTTAGGCTATGTGCGCACATTGCGTTTTTTTCCGCGGAAACGCTGCGTTTTGAACTGTAGTGTTATTGCATGCGTTCTGCTTCCCCAGCAAAGTTTATGAGAAAAACGAAAAATCAATGCACACACTGCGTTTGTAAACGCTGCGTTTTGGATGCAAAAAAAAAAAAAAAATTGGTGCGGAAAAAAAAAATCAGCATGTCACTTTTGTGCGTTGTAGCTGCATTCTCCACCCATTGAAATCAATGATGTGGGTCAGAACGCAACCAAAATGCACTTTGACTGCATTTTTGTTGCGTTCCGCATACTTTTTTGACAAGCAAAACGCAGGTCTTTTCAGTCTCTGTGATGTCGGTCAATTTCTGTCTGTGGATGTCGCATCCATTACATGCGACAGTCCCGGGACTTTACCCGGGTCATCCCGAATTGCCCTGGTGCGGTTGCAGTCGGGGTAATAAGCGGTTAATGGCATCAGCCCATAGCTGCCACTAAGTCCTAGGTTAATCATGACAGGCGTCTCCCCGAGATACCTTCCATAATTAACCTGGAAGTGAAAGTAAATAAACACATACACCCGAAAAAATCATTTATTTGGAATAAAAGACAAAAAAACCCCAAAAACACCCTCTTTCACCACTCCCCAAATACCCCTCCAGGTCCGGTGTAATCCAGAGGTCCCGCAACGCATCCAGCTCTGCTACATGAAGCTGACAGGAGCGGCCGTAGAACGCCGCCGCTCCTGTGAGCTCCACGCAGCAACTGAAGTGAATCGCGCTGTCAACGGGGACGTCACTGAGGTAATGCCAGTGTGTGTGTGTGTGCAGTGATGAGGGCTGTAGTGTCGAGATGTGTGCAGGGATGTCGGCGGTAATGTCGGGATGTGTGCGGGGATGTCGGCGGTAATGTCGGGATGTGTACGGGAATGTCGGGATGTGTGCGGGAATGTCAGCGGTAATGTTAGGATGTGTGCGGAAATGTCGGCGGTAATGTTGGGATGTGTGCGGTGAAGATGATAATCAGGACGCCACACACAGACAGAGCCGCGGTATGACAATGAAGTCGGGTGCAGTTCACCCGAGTTCATTCTCATGCGCGACTGTGTGTGTGCTGTCAGCCGGCATGTAGCAGAGCTGAATTGCCGAGGCAACGCACTGTGAAAAATGCATCCAAAACACATGGAAAAAGTATCCAAAATGCATGCGTTGTGGATGCATTTTATTTAATAAATGCAGTGTCCAGTCTGCCAGAGGGTGCGTTCTTTTCCGCACTGCAGAGAACGCAACGTGCGCACATAGCCTTAGGTGTTCTGGGAGTGTTAAAGCACTTCCCAAGCATGTGCCTCCCTGGCTCTATAAATTGCGGCCTCTAGCCTCACCTTCTTCTGCTTGATTGCCAGCTGGCAGGGACTGTAGTCGGGGTGGGGCGAAGCAAGGAAAACAGACAGGGAGGCAGAGGATTGGGAAGTGCTTTGTCCTGTCCAGAGCAAGTAACCTTAATCTGAATACAAATTAAAAGGGAAAGTTTTTCAGTCCGGGAGCAACAGATTGCATAAGTAACAGCTCTCTTATAAATTAGACTAACGTCGGCTGAGCTGGGTGGTATAGACAGGAATGGGGTTGGGTTAGTTTAGACAGGTTCAATTTTCTCACAACACAAGTTGACTACAATATATTTTGACATACTAACAATATCCTTGTCAGGCTGCAATTTCCATCATAACCACTCGGTAGCAAACACAGGCAAATACATTGTATGTAACTTGTCACAAAAGTATACCAGATTCAATAAAAAAAAAAAAACAAAAAAAAACGCAAACACCTGTTAACATGGTTTAACACATTATAAAGGTATGTGTAAAGCAAATGAAGGATTCTGAAGAGTCCACATTCAATTTGAGGACCTGACTGGCCCTAGATTTCATACGGCCTAAAGTTATACTAATATTCTTCTTTACAGGCATACTGTAATTAAACATCTCCATATATCAGGGAACCTATATAACAAGAATAAACAGCATAAAAACAACCTCCACTCAAAAATATTATGTATTGCAAAGTGTGCACAGTACCAACATTCCAAGCTGTACTATTGAAAAAATGAGATTTTTGGCAAAAAATTGCAATTTTTCGAGCCACCCCGCCAACGTCACGGCAAATCTCCTGGGGCAGTCCTAACACTAAAATATTTTTATTTAAAGTGTGCCATGTGGCCTCACATATGCAAAAATAGGACTGCACAGCACGTACCTAGTGCTTTTCAGTCACCGTCTCCATGACTGATTCATGGTTGTGGGCGGGACAGGCCCGAGCACATGCTGCTTAGAATAAATAGCCAGTGGACGGGGCTGGATGGCAAGTGTGAACAGCCACCAACCGCCAAAAATCAGGACAGATGGAAAGATAAACATGAGGTGCACTGCAAGATGAGAACCAACTGGGAACCTATATAACAAGAATAAACAGCATAAAAACAACCTCCACTCAAAAATATTATGTATTGCAAAGTGTGCACAGTACCAACATTCCAAGCTGTACTATTGAAAAAATGAGATTTTTGGCAAAAAATTGCAATTTTTCGAGCCACCCCGCCAACGTCACGGCAAATCTCCTGGGGCAGTCCTAACACTAAAATATTTTTATTTAAAGTGTGCCATGTGGCCTCACATATGCAAAAATAGGACTGCACAGCACGTACCTAGTGCTTTTCAGTCACCGTCTCCATGACTGATTCATGGTTGTGGGCGGGGTGGCTCGAAAAATTGCAATTTTTTGCCAAAAATCTCATTTTTTCAATAGTACAGCTTGGAATGTTGGTACTGTGCACACTTTGCAATACATAATATTTTTGAGTGGAGGTTGTTTTTATGCTGTTTATTCTTGTTATATAGGTTCCCAGTTGGTTCTCATCTTGCAGTGCACCTCATGTTTATCTTTCCATCTGTCCTGATTTTTGGCGGTTGGTGGCTGTTCACACTTGCCATCCAGCCCCGTCCACTGGCTATTTATTCTAAGCAGCATGTGCTCGGGCCTGTCCCGCCCACAACCATGAATCAGTCATGGAGACGGTGACTGAAAAGCACTAGGTACGTGCTATGCAGTCCTATTTTTGCATATGTGAGGCCACATGGCACACTTTAAATAAAAATATTTTAGTGTTAGGACTGCCCCAGGAGATTTGCCGTGACGTTGGCGGGGTGGCTCGAAAAATTGCAATTTTTTTGCCAAAAATCTCATTTTTTCAATAGTACAGCTTGGAATGTTGGTACTGTGCACACTTTGCAATACATAATATTTTTGAGTGGAGGATCTCCATATATCAGTATGTCTCATTATTTACCTGTATATTAGGGGGTGACAAAAGTGATTTTATTTTTCTTTAAAAAGATTAAAAAATAAAATATAGAATTACAATACTCATTTTTAAGATTTTTTTTTCCCACAACCCCAACTGCAAAAAAGTTTGGATGCTGTGTAAAATGTAAAGAAAATAAGAATAAAATTATTTGGAAATCTCAGCCATATTTTATTCACAACAGAACATAGAACACATATCATACATGAAAGTTAGATTGTTTCCCATTTCAAAAATTAACTCATTTAAAAATTGTTGGTAGCAGCAAAAGTTTATAAAAAAAAGTTGAGACACGGTTAATAAACGGCTGAAAAAAAGTAAATGGTGGTAATTTTCAAATAAGTCACGAGACAGTGAATATAAAAACAAATAAAAAAAAAAAAAAAAAACAAAAAAAAAACCACAACATCAGAGAGGAAGAGTCTCTCAGAAAAAAAAAAAGATGGTCAGATGATCACCAGTTTGTGAACTTATTTCTGAAATTGTTCAACAATTTTTAGACAACGTTCCTAAGCATTAATTTGCAAAGACTTTGAATATTCTACCATCTACAGTACATAATCATAACAGCTCAGATATTCTGGAGAAATCCACACACACAAGGGAGAAGATTAACAAATTTTTTTAATTTTTTATAAAAACCACAGATGCTGTGGACTCAAGAGTAGAGGGACCATCTAGCTTGTTATCCGCACACTGTTCAAAATCCTGCATATCTGATGGTATGGTGCATTATTAGTGCCTGTGCAGGAGCATTATATCCAGGTTTTGGAACAACATAACTCCCATCCAGACAACGTATATTTAAGGAAAGTTCTTGTATATTTAAGATTAATTAAGATGTGTTGCTGGCATAAATTTCAAAATGTTTTTTGTTGTTGTTTTTTTAATGAAATGGAAAAAGGATTATCTTTCATAATCTGATATGTGTTCTGTATTCCATTGTGAATAAACTATGGCTATTAAGAGATTTCCAAATCATTGCACTCTTGTGTACTTTACATTACCCACTGTAACCGAACTGACTGAAAATTGGGTTTGTAAATAAAGGTCACAATTTAAGAGATAATATGGACACTTGTACATTTGTTATACGGATTTGCCTATTTTATATAACCTTGTATGCATTATGTACATGTATTATGCACATATTTTATATACAGAGGTGTGCATATCTAAGCAGTGTCTATTCTTTTATTATCAGAAGTGGACAAGTAGACGAAGCCAGGTTGAACAGTCATAAAGGTCACCAGATCTCTCACAGATTGACTTTTTGAAGAGAAAAAAAAAATTAAAGTATATTCATACACAGTTGAGAACATGATTAGAAATCAACTCTTAGTTAAACTGTATACGTCTGCACCCTCGTATGCAAAAGGAGATCCAGCACTCGTCCAGATGACCAATCAATTCCTTTGTTTCAAAAAATCATTAAAAACATAAGCTGTGTGTATTGGTGCCAGTACCTTGTTCTATTTTATGGGCCATGTTTTTAATGATTTTTTGAAATAAAAGGAATCGATTTCATCTGGACGAGTGCTGGATGTCCTTTTGCATACGAGTATCCTGGATTGCCCGGCATCTTGTTTTCCCTGCACCGCCCAGTATTAAGTGGACTCACAGCCAGTAATATGGACACTGAATAGGTTAGCGGAAAGAAACTACTATTTGAATATGTCTGCACCCTCCTGTATGCGTGCCTAATGTGAAAATGCACTTAATGTGCACGTGTGTATTCAAGTGAGGCAAGACTGAGGAGGTGTCTAGACACAAACCCTACATTGGGGTCATTCACTGTCCGTGTCTACCCATACACTATATGTTGCAATTTTCGATACTGCAGTAGAGAATGATTATTTTTAAAAGAAAAAAAAAAAAGTTGATATCAGTTGTAATCAGCAGAGGCACAAAAAAACAAAAAACAAAAACAGCAACCACCACCTTTCCTGTCCTCCGTTTTGGATGGACAAGCAAGGTTGTTACGAATAAATACAAGTAAAGCAAAGTATTCTAAATTTCATGACATTCCACAAAGATTGGAATGGTGTTCATTGTCCGATTCTCCCTTCTATTTCCAATGGCCGTGAGTAGCATTGAGAAGCAATAAACAATTCCTCTCACGTCTGCACGGCTTGTGTTTGCTTAGTGATGTCATCCCTACGCTTCACTGCCTCCCAATGCCGCCTCCCAAGCTATTCATTGTGCACTTTATTGCCCATCTGTAGCAGGTTTAACAGCCAGCCTTGTTTCAGAGAACATGTGGGCTCAAATTATAACTTGCATCTATTAATTATCAAATTAAAGTTTCCCACATTAAGCTGAGAAAGTTTTTTTATGCTTATTGTATTGCATATTTGTCATAAAATACATGTTTTTTATCTCCTAAAAAGGTGGAAGAAGAACTCTTTATAAAACCCTCTGGGATGAACTGTTGGCCACGATTTATTAGTGTGATACTGCAAGGTTTTATAAGGAGAGGTTTGCTATAGTGCTTTATATTTCTGTAGTGTACAACTACAGAAAGCAGCTACTTTTATACTCAGAAGTGTAGGATCCAGCGGAAATTACAGGCATTAAAAATACACCTCTGTAGATCACGGTCAACATCTAAGTATACAGTCATATGAAAAAGTTTGGGCACCCCTATTAATGTTAGTTTTCTTTATAACAATTTGGGTTTTTGTAACAGCTATTTCAGTTTCATATATCTAATAACTGATGGACTCAGTAATATTTCTGGATTCAAATGAGGTTTATTGTACTAACAGAAAATGTGCAATCCGCATTTAAACAAAATTTGACCAGTGCAAAAGTATGGGTACCTCAACATAAAAGGGACATTAATATTTTGTAGATCCTCCTTTTGCAAAAATAGCAGCCTCTAGTCGCTTCCTGTAGTTTTTAATGAGTTCCTGGATCCTGGATGAAGGTATACAGTTAGGTCCAGAAATATTTGGACAGTGACACAATTTTCGCGAGTTGGGCTCTGCATGCCACCACATTGGATTTGAAATGAAACCTCTACAACAGAATTCAAGTGCAGATTGTAACGTTTAATTTGAAGGTTTGAACAAAAATATCTGATAGAAATTGTAGGAATTGTACACATTTCTTTACAAACACTCCACATTTTAGGAGGTCAAAAGTAATTGGACAAATAAACCAAACCCAAAAACAAAATATTTTTATTTTCAATATTTTGTTGCGAATCCTTTGGAGGCAATCACTGCCTTAAGTCTGGAACCCATGGACATCACCAAACGCTGGGTTTCCTCCTTCTTAATGCTTTGCTAGGCCTTTACAGCCGCAGCCTTCAGGTCTTGCTTGTTTGTGGGTCTTTCCGTCTTAAGTCTGGATTTGAGCAAGTGAAATGCATGCTCAATTGGGTTAAGATCTGGTGATTGACTTGGCCATTGCAGAATATTCCACTTTTTTGCACTCATGAACTCCTGGGTAGCTTTGGCTGTATGCTTGGGGTCATTGTCCATCTGTACTATGAAGCGCCGTCCGATCAACTTTGCGGCATTTGGCTGAATCTGGGCTGAAAGTATATCCCGGTATACTTCAGAATTCATCCGGCTACTCTTGTCTGCTGTTATGTCATCAATAAACACAAGTGACCCAGTGCCATTGAAAGCCATGCATGCCCATGCCATCACGTTGCCTCCACCATGTTTTACAGAGGATGTGGTGTGCCTTGGATCATGTGCCTTTCCCTTTCTTCTCCAAACTTTTTTCTTCCCATCATTCTGGTACAGGTTGATCTTGGTCTCATCTGTCCATAGAATACTTTTCCAGAACTGAGCTGGCTTCATGAGGTGTTTTTCAGCAAATTTAACTCTGGCCTGTCTATTTTTGGAATTGATGAATGGTTTGCATCTAGATGTGAACCCTTTGTATTTACTTTCATGGAGTCTTCTCTTTACTGTTGACTTAGAGACAGATACACCTACTTCACTGAGAGTGTTCTGGACTTCAGTTGATGTTGTAAACGGGTTCTTCTTCACCAAAGAAAGAATGCGGCGATCATCCACCACTGTTGTCATCCGTGGACGCCCAGGCCTTTTTGAGTTCCCAAGCTCACCAGTCAATTCCTTTTTTCTCAGAATGTACCAGACTGTTGATTTTGCTACTCCAAGCATGTCTGCTATCTCTCTGATGGATTTTTTCTTCAGCCTCAGGATGTTCTGCTTCACCTCAATTGAGAGTTCCTTAGACCGCATGTTGTCTGGTCACAGCAACAGCTTCCAAATGCAAAACAACACACCTGTAATCAACCCCAGACATTTTAACTACTTCATTGATTACAGGTTAACGAGGGAGACTCCTTCAGAGTTAATTGCAGCCCTTAGAGTCCCTTGTCCAATTACTTTTGGTCCCTTGAAAAAGAGGAGGCTATGCATTACAGAGCTATGATTCCTAAACCCTTTCTCCGATTTGGATGTGAAAACTCTCATATTGCAGCTGGGAGTGTGCACTTTCAGCTTATATTATATATATAATTGTATTTCTGAACATGTTTTTGTAAACAGCTAAAATAACAAAACTTGTGTCACTGTCCAAATATTTCTGGCCCTGACTGTATTTGACCATTCCTGTTAACAAAACAATTCCAGTTCAGTTAAGTTTGATGGTCGCCGAGCATGGACAGCACGCTTCAAATCATCCCACAGATGTTCAATGATATTCAGGTCTGGGGACTGGGATGGCCATTCCAGAATATTGTAATTGTTCCTCTGCATGAATGCCTGAGTAGATTTGGAGCGGTGTTTTGGATAATTGTCTTGCTGAAATATCCATCCCCTGCGTAACTTCAACTTCGTCACTGATTCTTGCACATTATTGTCAAGAATCTGCTGATACTGAGTTGAATCCATGCGACCCTCAACTTTAACAAGATTCCCGGTGCCGGCATTGGCCACACAGCCCCAAAGCATGATGGAACCTCCACCAAATTTTACTGTGGGTAGCAAGTGCTTTTCTTGGAATGCCGTGTTTTTTTGCCTCCATGCATAACGCCTTTTTGTATGACCAAACAACTCAATCTTTGTTCCATCAGTCCACAGGACCTTCTTCCAAAATGTAACTGGCTTGTCTAAATGTGCTTTTGCATACCTCAGGCGACTCTGTTTGTGGCGTGCTTGCAGAAACGGCTTCTTTCGCATCACTCTCCCATACAGCTTCTCCTTGTGCAAAGTGCGCTGTATTGTTGACCGATGCACATTGACACCATCTGCAGCAAGATGAAGCTGCAGGTCTTTGGAGGTGGTTGTGGATTGTCCTTGACTGTTCTCACCATTCTTCTCTGCCTTTCGGATATTTTTCTTGGCCTGCCACTTCTGGGCTTAACAAGAACTGTACCTGTGTTCTTCCATTTCCTTACTATGTTCTTTACAGTGGAAACTGACAGTTTAAATCTCTGAGACAACTTTTTGTATCCTTCCCCTGAACAACTATGTTGAATAATCTTTGTTTTCAGATCATTTGAGAGTTGTTTTGAGCAGCCCATGATGCCACCCTTCATAGGAGATTCAAATAGGAGAACAACTTGCGAGTGGCCACCTTAAATACCTTTTCTCATGATTGGATACACCTGCCTATGAAGTTCAAAGCTCAATGAGGTTACAAAACCAATTTAGTGCTTTAGTAAGTCAGTAAAAAGTAGTTAGGAGTGTTCAAATCAAGAAATTGATAAGGGTGCCCATACTTTTGCACCGGTCAAATTTTGATAAAATGCGGATTGCACATTGTTAGTACAATAAACCTAATTTCAATCCAGAAATATTATTCAGTCCATCAGTTATTAGATATATGAAACGGAAATAGCTGTTGCAAAAACCCAAATTGTTATAAAGAAAAAAGGTTAACATTAATAGGAGTGCCCAAACTTTCTCATATGACTGTATGCCATTCTAAGTAACTGATTAAAGGAAGCTATTCAGCAAAAAATGACTGTTCATATCAAGCAAAGGCACTCAGTGCACCCATAGTATGGTCACACCGTTCATCGTAATCTGACACTATGATTTCCAGTCATTACTAGATGGAAAACAAAATATGTGAGATGTGATGAAATGCTCAGCCATGCCAAAAGGTGCACCTGAGCTTGGTTTGAATAGTCCATTTGTGCTGACAGGCTTGGTTAACATCTGCACTAGTATATTCATTTTGTGTTTTATATAACACAACTAGCTGTAGTACCCGGGCGTTGCCCGGGATAGTAACTGTCTCTCTTCGAGCTTCTGTCTCTTTCCCCGTCTCTTTTCCCCATCTCTTTCCCTGTCTGGCTGTGTCTGTCTCTCTGTCTGTCTCTTGCCTTGTCTCGGTCTTTCTCTGTCTCTTTCCCTGTCTGCCTGTGTCTTTCCCTGTCTGCCTGTGTGTGTCTGTCTCTGTCTCTGTCTCTTTCTGTCTCTCTCTATCCATTTCCCCACCAACATCTTGTTACATCACACATAAGCTTCCTGTACTAACAATTTTGTTCCTATAGCAACCACTCACAGCTCCTATTAATAACCTAATAGCTCGCATCTCCATTGACTTTAATGGAGGCAGGATTTTTGGAGTGTAACTGTAAAGCGTGGGGTTAAATTTTCCCGTCCAAACATAGTCTATGACGTTCCCTGAGTCACATGGAGTGTCTGTGCAAAATTTCGTGATTGTAAATGCGACGGTGCGGATTCCTTTAGCGGACACACACACACACACACACACACACACAACCTTTATATATTAGATCGGCACCAGCAGCACCCAACAGGAACTACTTACTATATAATGTGGTATGTCTTTTTTTTTTTTTTTTAAATTTTTTCAGGCATTTTTGACAACCTGTGGCAGGGGGTTCAAATTTTGGCAAAAAGGGGCAGTCACTTTTACTATAATCAGTATTTGTTAAGTTTTTGGCGTTGCAGAATTTCTGAACCGTTTTTTCATTGTGTTTTTGTGTGTTTCTTTATATGTGTTTTTTTATTGTCTTTTTGACACTGAGCTTTTTTGTCTCTGTTTGTCGTGTCATGCTTTTAAATACAGCTGCTTTGTGTTTAAAACTTCCTGGTATTCACCTTCTTAGGTGCGGATTACATGAATTTCCACTGCGGAAACGCACTAAAGATACGCATGTGCGTCTTTTTCACCTCTGGATTGTCCGCATCCAATGCAAGTCAATGGGGAAAATCAACGAGTTTACGACGTGTAATAAAGAAGCACAGTGGGCAGGAGATTTTTCTAGAATTCTCATCCACTTTGCTTGAATTATAAAATGCTGCATTTTTGAATGTGTATGGGGACCTACCAAAGTCTATCGAGAATTACAATGGCCTATCAATTGTCCTCTTAAGGTGATGTGTCTCATCTCTCCTGAGAACTAAAAGGACCAACTTATTTACATCCCATAGATATGGTCATTGAGGAAAATTTAGGATACCCTCATACACATCAGATGCCTGACCAGTCTCACTGGTTTTTGCCAACATTAAATCTAATGTCTGGTCCATCTTAAGGGGGCTTTACACGCAGCGACATTGCTAGCGATGTCGTTGGTGAAAGCACCCGCCCCCATCGGTTGTGCGTCACGTGCAAATCGCTGCTCGTGGCGCACAACATAGTTAGGACCCGTCACACGTACTTAGCTAGCGACGTCGCTGTGCCCGGCGAACCGCCTCCTTTCTAAGGGGGCGGTTCGTGCGACTTCACAGCAACGTCACACGGCAGGCGGCCAATAGAAGCGGAAAGGCGGAGAACAGCCGAAGGAAAGACACAGCCACCTCGTTGCCGGAGGACGCAGGTACGGTGTTGTTCGTCGTTCCTGGGGTGTCACACATAGCGATGTGTGCTGCCTCAGGAACGACGGACAACCTACGTCCACAACAACCAACGAGATTTTGAAAATGAACGACGTGTCAACGATAAGGCGAGTATTTTTGATAGTTAACAGACGCTCGAAGCTGTTACATGCAACGACGTCCCTAATGACGCTGGATGTGCGTTACAAATTCCGTGACCCCGACAACATATCGTTAGATATGTCGTTGCGTGTAACAGGGCCTTTAGATGAATGAAGCAGTGATTAGTCAATGGGACTAATAGGCAATAGAGGATAGCAACTTGGTATATACCAGATGATGCTGACCTGTTAGCATTTTATAAAAGGTGAAATTGTAGCGATATCAGATGTAAAAAGAATCTGCCGGTATGACATCTGTATGATGACTAAACAATGTTGGAAGGAGTGGTTATCATACCAGATGAGAGTTTTGCCAGTCTTAAGATAGTGCCTTTGGTATGGTGCCCAGTAAAAACAGATCATAGCAAAAGGAGCACTAATCATTCTGGGATACATACAAACATGCAATTTAAATTTTCCTAAAGAACTCTGGCTGTGTGAGAATCATACTATCTGGTACATTTCAGTTCTTCTAGAACTGACAGTGGATAGGGCAGGAAGTGCTGAAAACGATCCATAGTAAGGTTGGGGCCACACGGGGATTACTTTGATCCCCTCGCATGACACTGGACTCCCGCTGGCAGTACAGCAGAGCCGAGTGTCATGCGAGTGTCCCTGCGACTGAGCTACGACTGTGCGAGCGTACCTCAGCTGCGGACGGGAGGGAGGGATATATCTCCCGCTCTCGTCCGTAGCCAGCTATTGCCATTCTTGCCTTGCACTCGCCGTACACCGGTGTACCGCAAGTGCAGTGCGATTTTTCTCTCGCCCCATACACTTGAATGACTGTGAGGCCGGGGCCACATGGGGCACTAGTGCGATGCTCGCATGACACTCAGCTCATGCTGGCAGCGCGGTACAGCACGAGAGAAAAGAGTCTTGCATTACAATCGCAGCATGCTGCGATTGTTTTCTTGGTCCGATTAGGGCTGAGAAAATAATTGCTCAAGTGCGCTGACACACAGGCTAGAATTGGTCAGAGTGGAATGCGATGTTTTATCACACGCCACTCGCACTGATTTTCTCACCATGTGGCTTAGGCCTAAGAGAAAGTCTCGCATTACAATCGTAGCAGGCTACGATTGTTTTCTTGGTCCGATTAGGGCTGAGACAATAATCGCTCATGGGTTCTGGTACACAGGCTAATATTGGACCGAGTGGAATGCGATTTTTTTATCGCACTCCACTCGCACCGATTTTGATGCCGTGTGGCTTAAGCCTAACCCTAGCTCTTTTAAGGGAATTGGTCAGCAGGATGTCAAGCACAAGAGCCTGACTGAAGTCAGGGATGTGTAACTTATTAGGCTTTGTGTTTTAGTTTTAATGCAATCAGCATTTATATCAGCAGCAAATTAACACTGTCCATAGGACAGCTCACGCGCAGAGCAGTCAGGCTAATCTGTGTAGCCCCAACACTCATTGGCAGCTTGCTGACCGTTTACAGTGTATACAGAAAGCTGCCAGTCACGGGAGTGGCCGGGGTTATACACAGCTCAGAAGTCCTAGTTCTGCTACATCTACATCAGACAAAACAAGCATTGTATGAAAACTACACCAAGCAGCCCAGTGAGTGACACATCCCTGGAATCAGGCTTTCTTGCCCTATTTTATACAGATATCAGGTTATATAGCAAAAACCTTTAAAACTATTAACTGCTGTCTATAGATTTTCCAGCATTAGTAGATCATACTTATTCTGGTTGTGGCATTTTAAAGTATCCCTTTGCACGTGCAATTCATTTTCACAGGACATTATACAAATGCCACAATCCTAAATGGGTCCTCCAGGCTTAGGACAATATTCTGCAGTCAGTATATGACTATATCCCTATATAATTGCTGAATTATGATAGAGCGTGGTATGCTGGTTATGCAGTAAAATAATGGACCATGCAGTACTTGCCTACCGGTGCACCTATCGCTCCAGCTCCAACTCTCCACTGCTTCCTGCTGGAGATTGTTGACAGGAGTGCTCCGGTGAAAAGATGAATATAGCATGTGACCACTGCAGCCAGTCACTAGATTCAGCATTCTTGCCGAGGTAAACAGAACAGACCTGCAGAGGTCACGTGCTGCAGACATGACTTCATTACTACAGATCTATCACCAATTCCAAGCAGTGAGCTGCATAGACGTAACACTGGTGTGGCAAGACCATGGGAAGGTACCTAGAGCTTGGTTTGTTATTTTAGAAGGCCAGCAGACTTGCCCACAGTTTTTACTAAGGCTGCTTTCAGTTTTAGCAGAGCCGGCCAATCCGGCTCTAAAACCTATGCAGCGGATGCGGCGACAAAACCGCATCCTTTGCATAAGTTTTTGACATGCGGCCCGTCCAGTTTTTGCCGCTTGCGGCACGCTACTGAGCATGCGCAGTGGAAAAACCCGCATGCGGCGGCCAGATGCGGTGTTTGCCGCAGGACGCCGCATCCGGCGTCCATAGGCATGCATTGCAAATCGCGCCGCATCGGCCGGATGCGGCTTTTTTTGCCGGACAAAAAAACGTGCCAGGCAACGTTCCATCCGGCCGCCGCATTGGATAAATCTGCCGCATGCGGCAAAAACCGGACCGAACGCAAGCCCATGCGGCACAATCCGGCACTAATGAAAGTCTATGCAAAAAAAAACAAAAAAAACACAACCGGCGGCAAAAAAAAACGGTTGCGGTTTTTCTGCAAAGCGCCGGATTGTGCCGCACAGGAAAAAACGGATGTGTGAAAGCAGCCTAACAATCCCCTTAGCTAAATTGCAGTTTGGTGCTTAATTAAAAGTACTGACTACTGAGCATAATTCTGGCAGATATGAATACAGTAAACAAGAATGGCATGAAAAAGGGGCCTATTGTGCCCCTAAATGTGCGTTATGCAGAGACTTTTCATGGTCCTATAAGTAGCGTCATCTAAGTATATATGTAAAGAGTGTAGGAAGAAACATGTCTTTAAGGTTTCTTTTCAATGTCACATTTCTGTACCTTGGTAAACTCCTCGGGCTCCTTTATGTCCATCGACCGTGAAGCAAACTCTAATAGCTCCTCGGAGCTCTCCAGGGCATTTGTACATTGGGACAGCTGATTCTAGAACAGAATGGAGATATCAGAGGGCAATGTGAAGTGTGAGCTTGAAGAGACTAAGTGATTGAATAGCCAAGAAACCAACACTCAAAACCCTTACATGCTACTTATTCAAAATACTCAGATCAGAAAAGAGAAGCAATCATCAGAAAATAAAACTATTGTATAAATCAGATTTCTGTGTTACAACTATTTAAAAAAGGTTGCAATTTTGGGAAATTTTAATTTTACATATGATCTTAAAAGGGAACCGGTCACCAGATTTGGGGCCTATAAGCTACAGCCACCATCACCGGGCTCTTATATACAGCATTCTAACATGCTGTATATAAGAGCCCAGGCCGCTGTGTAGAAAATAAAAAGAGAATTTTGTTACTTACCGTAAATTCTTTTTCTTATAGTTCCGTCATGGGAGACCCAGACCATGGGTGTATAGCTACTGCCTCCGGAGGACACACAAAGTTACTACACTCAAAACGTGTAGCTCCTCCCTCCTAGCATATACACCCCCTGCTAGCGAGACCTAGCCAGTTTAGTGCAAAAGCTGAAGGAGGACATCCACCCACAAGAAGAGACGGAATAAAATCCGGCAGAACCGGAACCTCTGTCTACAACAATAACAGCCGGTGAAGACACACGGAACAAGAAACCTGCCAACAGGCAATAGGGAGGGTGCTGGGTCTCCCATGACGGAACTATAAGAAAAAGAATTTACGGTAAGTAACAAAATTCTCTTTTTCTTTATCGTTCCTATGGGAGACCCAGACCATGGGACGTCCTAAAGCAGTCCATGGGTGGGAATAAACAGACAACTGAGAAGCAGGAAAACCCAACTTCACAAATGGGCGACAGACGCCTGAAAGATGCGTCTGCCGAAGCCCGCGTCTGCCAAAGCAAGAGCATGCCTTGGATAGAGCTTCGAAAAAGTATGCAGACTAATTCGAGCTGCAGTCTGACAGACCTACTGAGCCGTAGCCTGGTGCCTGAAAGCCCAAAAGGCACCGACAGGTCTGATCAAATGTGCTCTGATCCCCGGCGGGGAAGGCACTTGAGTACACTTGTAGGCCTCGGAAATGGCCGACCTAAGCCAACGAACCAGGGTCGGCTTAGATGCCGAGAGACCGCTACGCTGACTAGCAGTCAGTACCAGAGAGAGAGGTGCACCGCCTAATAACGGCGGTGCGAGACACATAGATCCGGGGGGCCCGCACCAGATCCAGGATATGCAACGCTTCCTCAAAGCGATGAACAGGAGCCGGACAAAATGAAGGCAGGAAAATTGCCCCGGATAAGGTGGAAGCTATAACCACCTTAGGGAAAAAAGTCCGGAATCGGACGGAGACCACCTTGTCTTGATGCAAAAGACCAAGAAGGGGGTTACTCAGAGTGCAGCCAGAACTCCCTGGCGGGAAATTATAGCCACTAGAAAGACTACTTTCTGTGAGAGATGAAACAAAGAAACCTCCATAAGAGGCGCAAAGGGGGGTTTCCGGGAACCGGGAGGACCGGATTAAGGTCCCAAGGCTCCATAGGCCGCCGGAAAGGCGGAACGATGTGAGACGCGCCCTTAAAGGGGCGCACCGGAGCCATCCGGACAATACGCCGCTGGCAGATACTGACAGAGCCGAGACCTGTCTGTTAATGAGGGATAGTCCTAGCTGTAGACCGGACTGTGGAAGGGACAGGAGGGTCGGCAAGGCTACAAAGGTCCAAGGACACCTTGGAGCTCGAGTCATAGCGGAAGACAACTTCAGGAAGGATACCAGAAGTCGCCAAGATCCAGGACTCAATAGCTACGCCGTCAATCTGAGAATCCAGAATTCTGACGGAAAAACCGGACCTTTGAGAAAAAGTCTGAACGGTCCGGAAGATGCCATGGCAACCCAACGGACAAAAGGAGCAGGTCAGGATACCAAGCCTGCCTGGGTCAGTCTGGAGTAAGAGAATGACCCGACGGCCCCCTTTTTTACTGATCTTGCGCAGGACTCTGGGCAAGAGGTAGAGACGAAGCTGGGATCAAATATGAACCAGTGTGTCTACTGCAAAACCTGAGGATTGTGGACCACGGTTGGACAGCTGAAATAGTTTGCCTCGCAGTCTTGACATAGGATGTGGGCTGCGGCTACGGTGGACTAGGAGTCCCTTGTCCACTGAAGGATGTTGAGGCGCTAAGATTGCCAGGCGGCTGAGTGTCCCGCTCTGGAAGATGATGTAGGAAAACGCTGTCACGTTGTCCGACTGAACTCGAATGTGCCTAGCCGCCCAAAGATGGTGAAGGCTTAGAGAGCTAGAATACAGCTCCGATTTCCAGCCCATTGATCTAGAGGGCTGATTCGGACAGAGTCCAAGCGCCCTGCGCTCTGCGGTGGGGATCTACTGCTCCCAAGGCGGAAAGACCAGCACCCTGGTGAGGATCACCCGGGACGGGGGCAGGAAGGAGCGTCCCCGAGACAGAGTGGCCGAAACCACCACTGCAAACGAGCCCCCGGTCAGTGGCAAAACCACCACCCCGTGGAAGGAGGGAGTTCGCGTGTACAGCGGGAAACATCCAGTCTCAGAGGACGCAGGAGAAACTGGGCAAGGAATCGCTTCCATTGACGCCACCGTCTGACCAGCACCTGTATTTGGTGTCTGATAGAATGACGTCGACCGCCAGCGGAGAGACTACTGAACGACTAAGAGCGGCTTCACAAGAGCCGACAGAGTCTCGAATTGCGTCCCTGAGAACCTCTGGTTCGAATTCAGAGTGGACTTGAACAGAATGACAAGCCACCCGAATAGGTTAGAGTGGCGAGAGTAAGCGAAGTACTCTGCTAAGAGTCTGCACTGGATGAAGCCCCGAAGAAGGCCGTCCAGGACAAACGATCACTGCCAATCCCTAGGGGTGCAGGACCCTAATCACAGCAGCCCCATGAGAATACTCGAGGGGCCGTGGCTAACCCTAAGGGAAGAGCCACAAATTGGACCACTCCGATGGCAAAACGTAGTCAACGCTGGTGTGAAACTGCGATTGACCCCTGCAGAAAGGCATCTCCAATGCCGATGGCTGCTAGAGAATCTCCTTGGGTTCTTGATTGATCCGGCGAAAAAACACACGGAACAAGACTGAGACTCCATGTGAAAACGCCACACCTGACCATGCTTGAAAAGCTAAGATCCAGGTCGGAAGGCACCGCCCTGTTCGGGGACTAGACATAGATTTAAACAAAAATCTCAGAACCGTTCCTAGTCGGGAACCGGTACAATTACTCCATTGGCCTGCAAGAAATGCCACGGCCTGAGAAGTCTTGGAGCCGGAAGGAGGTGACAGAAAAAAATCTGTTTGGCGGGTGGACAGAATTTCATCCCGTAGCCATGGGAGATATAATCCCGCCCCCACTGAACGGAGACGTGTTAGAACCATACGTCGCCAAGTGGAGAGAACCTGCCACCGACCAGGAGAAGGTTGGCGGCTAGATAGCCCGGAGGAAGCTGACTGAGTGGCAGCATCTCCTGCGGTCTTCTGAAGACGCAGCTTCAAGCCAATTGGTTCTATGAACCTAGGCCGAGCTAGAGGACGATCAGATGGAGGAACGGAACCACCGAAACCTCAACTGATTTCTGCCCTGGACAGGTACACTGTTGGTGGCAAGGAAGAGCTCTCCCCTCCGAGAGTTTCCTAAATGTCATCCAGTTGGTTCCGAAGAGACTGGTCCCCCCAAAGGGGAGCCCAGGAAGGAACCTCTATAGAGGCATCTGCCTTCCATTTCCGAACAGGAGCCTGCGGATAGCGAGGAAAGTAGTCAAAACCACCGCCGTGCGGTGTCCCGCATGGCAGACTTGGCAGAGGATGAAAAGACTGAAGTCTGGAAGTTCAGGCAACCGTCTTGGGCATAGAGTCCCTATGAGGGAATGCCTCTCCTCTGAGGAGTCATCAGCCACTGACATAACGGTCCGGGCTGAGCCACCTGAGGTGAATGAGCCCACCTCTTGACTACCATTGGACATGGGAAAAACAGTCCTCAGAATCACGCTTCATAGGAAGCGACTGTCAGAGCGGACTCTGGGCTGGTCACAGGGGCCTGAAAACTGGAGTGGTTAAGGAACACACGTTGTGTTCACCTAGATAAGGTAACTCCGGCGGATTGAAGAGGAACCTCAAGACCCACCTCTTCCAACAAGCCTACAACCTACAATAGCCTTCAGCCCAGTAGACCACTGCGCAACCAGCTCTGTCCTCACCTATTGTACCATCACCCATTCCCTGTAGACTGTGAGCCCTCGCGGGCAGGGTCCTCTCTCCTCCTATACCAGTCTGTCTTGTACTGTTAATGATTGTTGTACGTATACCCTCTTTCACTTGTAAAGCGCCATGGAATAAATGGCGCTATAATAATAAATAATAATAATAATAATAATTGAGGTCCAGTACAAAATTAATGTACCGTGGGATCCTTATAGAGGTGCCGTCAGCCACTGATACAACTATCCGGGCTAAAAGTCTAGACACCGGAGTGGCCACCCTTGGCGAATGAGTACACTCCTTGATCACCTCCGATGGGAGGGAAGACAGGCAGCAGAACCCCGCTGTGGGATCTGCAGGACAGGCTGTGGGCTTGGACGCAGCGGGCTGAAAACTGGAGTGGTTAAGGAACACACTCTTCGTCTTGTTAAAGGTATACTGATGCATTTCTGCCAGCGGGGAATACTGCCCTGATACAGGCGGATGGAGGCCCAATAGAATAATGGACACAATCCAATCATCCGCATCCGCGTCACCTACGGACGGATCAAGTACCTAAAGTAGCGTCCGAGCCCCTGGTAGAGACATCCTCCTCGTCCAGTGAGTCAGCTCGTATCGGAGCTGCGGGACGGGGAGGACAGGGGACCCTGCGTCTCCCTGTCAGGAGGACGGGGTCTGTGAGCTTTGCTGAGCAAGCAGAAAACGCCCTGAGAAGGGGGCTGCATGCTCAGCAGATGCCGGGACAGCCGACCCCTGGAAAACAGATTCCCCCAGGGGTCAGCCACCGAACCCGGAGCAGCTGGGGGGACCATGAGCCCCCAAGCTGAGGGGCCACAGTGGTTAGGAGCTCGGTACAGCCGTACGAGACTACCAGCAGTGGATAATAAAAACAGCCTGCAGCCTCGCTCTGTGAGACCTGCTGCAGAGGTGGGGGGCTCTGTCTAGGATACCCAAGACAGGGGTTCAGCCTGGGGAAGACTCCAGGCTGAGGCACCACCACATAAGAACCATTACAGTATGATCTATGCCGGTTCAGGCAATATTGCCTTGGAGCTTTGCTCCTAGTGAGACATGCTGCTGAGGAAGAGGTTCTGTAATAAAGAATTAACCCCTTCAGAATGCCCTGATAGTGTATAAAAGTGCACAACCAGAGGTTGTGACTTATCAGGCCGCTATTGTGAGTGCCCCCCCAGGTTCCAAGCCTGGACCCCCAGCCAGATATCCACCCCCTCTGCACTGCAGAGCAGCCAGCGCCGATCAGCGTACTAAGAACGCTGAGAAAATGGCGCCAGAGTGAGGGGGGGGGGGGGGCGGGGGTTAACCCAGGAGCGGGAACGGAGGGCTAAGGAGATGTACAGGGGAGGGAATCATCTCCTCAACAAGGAGTGTCCCCCCCTGTGCAGGGCGGCCGGCGGGCGGCGCTGCAGTGTCCCCCTGCATGGCTGACATGCAGGGGAACAAAACGAAACTAGGCCGCGGCTGAAGCCGGGGCCTAGAGTTATGCACGCGGCCGACAATCAGGCATCATCGGCGCGGTTCTCAGTAAAAACTGTGGAACCGGCCGGAAACACATTAAAAAGCAGCGTTATCAAAGAAAATCACTGTCCCACCATTAAAAGTGCCCCACATTGCAGAAGGACCCTTAAATAACGTCTCTATACTTAGCTTTGAGACGCAGGGTCCAGTCCCTGGTGGGGTGGGGGTCCAGTGCTCCGTCCAGCAGGGTCCTGCCAAAGGGCTGCGGATGGAGGCCGGTCTCCTGCAAGGCAGTGAGAACCGTGTTGGCTCTAACTTCAAGCCAGAGCCCCTAAGGGATGTTGAAGGAGCGCGGCATGAAGGGATTTCTGCCCTGAAGTCAACCTTAACAGCACCCCGCCAGGGGGGTGTGAAGGGACATGCCGGGGGTCCAGTGGACCCGCTTTTCTTCCAAATCTTTAAAAAAAAATGAAAAATCAAAAAAGGATGCATGTGTGTGTGATCCTCCTGACACAAAGCATGAAACTGGCTAGGTCTGGCTAACAGGGGGTGTATATGCTAGGAGGGAGGAGCTACACGTTTTGAGTGTAGTAACTTTGTGTGTCCTCCGGAGGCAGTAGCTATACACCCATGGTCTGGGTCTCCCATAGGAACGATAAAGAAAAAACACTTTATAATACTCACCTAACGGTCGCGCTTCTGTGGATTTGGGTCAGATGGGCGTCTGTTATCCGGTGCCGCCGCTGCCTTTTTTGGCCATCTTTGTCGTCCTTCTGTCGCCGGGGTGCATAACACGTCCTACGTCATCCACACTCGCCAGCATTGAGATCAGGCGCAGGCGCACTTTGATCTGCCCTGAGCAGAGCAGATCAAAGTATTGTAGTGCGCCTGCGCAGAACTGGCGAGTGTGGATGACTTAGGACGCGTCATGCACACAAGCTTCAGAAGGAGGACAAAGATGGCCGAAAGAGGAGGCGCCAGCACCGGAAAACGGAGATGCCCATATGCCACAAATTCACCGTACCGTGACCGTTAAGTGTTTTTTTTTTTGTTCTACACAGCGGCCTGGGCTCTTATACACAGCATGTTAGAATGCTGTATATAAGAGCTCACCGGTGGGGACTGCAGCTTATAAGCCAAAATACTGGTGACAGGTTCCCTTTTTCCTTCCACTCTTATTTCCTGTTCTTCCAGGAAGAGTTTACAGGAGTTTCTTTATCATCAGAAGCAGGATTACAATGACAGGTGACACTATGCACAGCTATACACAGGATCCACCAATCACAATTGGTGATGTCAACAATGACCCTGCTCCCCTTTCCCTCACAATGACCGTTACACAGGCTCATGAGACACTTCAATATAAAAAGATAGAGTCAAGATGTAACCATTGTGGCCATGTTTCGTGAAATAGGAGCAAAGGCTCATTTACTACTACAAACAATCATTTAACTAAGTAATGTTATTTTTCTACCAATAAATTCCTTATACATATTCAGTTATATTTTGAAATGTAGGTTTCCTTGTGGCACACATCAATTATTGACTACCCTGGCTGCATGGGGCTCGAAGGATACGTTTGGCAGATTTGCCAATGTGTTTGCATGATGTGAAGAAACGACATTTTCATCTGATACATGTGCACACCTCAATTCCCTGCAGTAATAGACACAAATGTACCATTATTTACACTCTCACCTGTAACTCCTGGCTTTTGTGGGCTTGTTCTTGCTTTATACTGTTCGTCATGCTCTCTTTCATCTCATCCAGCACAGAGTAAAGGCTATCAAACTCTTCATCCAAGTCTGACAGCACTTTGGTAGAGTTTGCCTTCAAAACAAAGCCAAGAAAGACCTCATTCATCACCTTAGAAATACAAATTTATTTAAGGCTTCTTAAACAAATTACATATCTAATGTAAGTAAATTTTATGACCTGCTGATGGCAATTTCTTTTTATTTTAGGGCTCAAAACAACTATTTTTACACCCTTTAATTTTTCACAGATGTCTCCTTAGAATATTTCTCTGGGAAATACAAAAGACGTCATTAACAAATAGCAGAAGGCATTCAGCTCTCTCCTTTGTTAACAGACGGCTACTTGTGCAGTGGACTCATTAGTCACCAACATGCAAGTGACTGATGCCCATTAGCCAAAGAGAACACCAGATGCAGTGCTCCTATTGTGAATGATGACTTCTAAGACGACTCCTAGAAATTCAAGCAGGCTGTAGAAATGGCAAGCTGGCAGGAAATCTAAAAGGGAGCTCAACAACACAAAATGACTGTTCAAACCAAGCACAGCAGCATGTTGGAGACATAATGCTAATAAAAATCAATTATTTTTTATTCATATATGTAAATGAGGTCCTCTGTGCACCCTTGGTATGGCACATCAGTTCAATGCATCTTCCAACCTGTTTTCTTTCAAACTTCACTCTCCTTTGTTTCATGTAAAAGGTGAGGAGGGCCAAGATGGAAAACAAGTGGGTGGGAAGATGCACCAAACTGCTCAGCCACGCCAAGGGTGCACCAAGCTCCTCAAAATCATATTTGAGCACACACAACAATGGATTAGGACACTAAAGGTATGATTTTTATTAGGGCTATGTCCCCAACAAGATGCTGTGCTTGGTTTGAACAGTTATTTTGTGTTATTACACTGCACTACTAGTACTATTTAGGTTAGCATTTTTAAAAGGGTTGGGCAGCGCTATGAAGAGGTTCTCTAATAATATAGCTACAGTGCTTTCATTACCATGTACTTTAATTAACCCAGATTTCCAGTTTGTCTGAATCGGCCACAGGCCACTTCTTTGGGTCTGTTAGGAAACATCAAGGGAGACCGGTTGTCATCGCCGCACTTTTCACCACTCCGGAGATGAAAATTAAATCATCCAAGTCTTTATTATGAAAGCTGATGTAAGTCAACGCGTTTCTGGGGTCACAGCCCCCTTCTTCAGGACAAAATAGCACTGACAGTGTCAGGTTTATTTTGTCCTTAAGAAGGGGGCTGTGACCCAAGAAACGGTCAGTGCAATTTATCCTGAAGAAGGGGGCTGTGAGCCCAGAAACGTGTTGACTTACATCAGCTTTCATAATAAAGACTTAGATGATTTAATTTTAGTCTCCGGAGTGGTGATGACAACTGGTCTCCCTTGAGGTTTCCTATCTGCCTGAATCTCCGGTGCTGCAGCTATCTCCTCCATTACATGTCCATCCAGGTGTTGGGACCTCTCAACCCGTATAGGTGAGTACATCCTTCACCTCCTCTCCTCTTGCTTACCTGGTAAGACCCTATTGCGCCCTTTCTTTCACAGGCTCTCTCTCTGTATTTGGATCTGTTGGCACTTACATTGATGTAAGGTTTGACTGAGTTTCCTCGGCAATGATGAATGCTGTCTGGGCTCTCTTCTCAAACCGAGAATGTGCCGAGAAAGGGCGCCAAACTACTATCAGTTGAGGAGAAGGAAAACCCAGCATAGACAGCAGACGTCACTATTGATGTTGTGTTCAGATGCAGAAACACATTGGGCATACGAATGTGACGTCATTGGAAGTGACTAGAGATGCAAATAGTCGTATGACCAGTGAGTGATTTATACAAACAAGACACCTAAAGTGATCAAAACCTATTGGCAAGGCACAGGTTGACTAAATTGATTGGTAAGTAGGCCCTGTGTATTGGACAAGCCCTATAAATTTCTTTCTGAATATCTCCAAAGTACACTTTAAATCAATATTTGAGACATCTTTTAACCAGTGATATATAAATTTAGGCAAATTCATTTATTTCACTTGGCACTGACCTGCACACCTTTCAGTACATGACTTAATGTGTCAATAAAATTCTGAATTTCATCGTTTTTATTAGCAAGTGTGGTGATGATTCTCTGTAAAGCTTCCTAAAGACAAAACAGATATAAGATATTAAAAATAATTGTAACCTGAATAATTTCTATTCATGATAGTTCCATGCAAAATAAAAGCAGCCTGGAAATATGGGCGGTACCTATAGCGACACTTCGAGGGATGCATTGTAACAGTCTGAGATTCTGCGGATAGCGTGAAATCACAGATTACAGAGCAAATCTTATTATTCTGCCATATAAGCAATAATCCCTCCCAGGACAGTTTAATCTGCAAACCGCATTGGTGGCAGGAGAGACCTTTACTGAGAGGCTTCAGGTCAACTAAGGTTTTACCTAATGAGCATTTGACTTAATACAAGTTATTAGCAATATTGAATGATGCATCTTCAAGTTTAGAATTAGATAAAGGGCACCGGAGTCATTTATTAGTCTGCGGCCTCCTTTAACACAAATGTTTTCCTGAGAATAATGTTTGTTCTGGTGGATTTGCACAGCAGCAGATGGTAGTAAAATGTGATCCTCAGCAAACTACATGGACACAGAAAAAACAAAGTCAAAGCCCATTAAGTAAATACTACAGAAGCCAGTATTATCATATAGGAAAAAAGTGTGAAACTATAGAGCAGTACTGCCCAACTCCAGTCCTCCGGGCCCTCCACCAGATCACGTTTGCTCTGAGGACTGGAACGGAGAACTCTGTAAGGCTAGTTTCACACTTGTGTTAGTCGCACTCCGTCACAATCAGTTGTGTAACTGATGCAACGGATGCGCTGCAGATCGTGGCACAACTGATGTGACTGATGCTGCAAAACAACGATCCGTTGGGTTTTTACTGTTTTACCGGCGGCAGGGTATTATGAACGATCAGTTGATCACACGGCGGCCGTTCACAAAAGCCGGCCGATCAGCTGACCGCTCAAAAAAGCCGGGCAATCAGCTGATCGTTAAGCCGCCGAGAGAAACATTGAAATCAATGATTAAACATAAGAGCTGCGCATGCGCAGTGGGAAAAAAAAAAAAGGATTCCGCCGCTCAAACGCTACAAGCTGCGTTCCTGCTGCCCGACGGTCAGTCGTTCCACAACTGATCCGCAGTCAGTCGTTCCACAACGCAGGCACATTAGTTGCAATGCGTCGTAAATACAAGTCTATGGGAAACAGCGCAAGCTGTTAACGGATTGCGCTGTTTTCCAAAGTGGCGGATTGCGACTAACGCAAGTGTGAAAGTAGCATTATAGAGACAGGTACACCAGTAAGATTTGCAGAAGTTTAGTGTAAAAGTAGAAAGCAAAGTTACACAATGTGTTTGACCAGAGAGACCTCTTTTACTGTAAAACACAGATTACTGACCAATTTCAATCCAATCGGACCAATAACAATCCTTACTGGTGTGTGAAAAATGCCAGCTGATTTGATTGAAATTTGTCTCATCTAACGCTTGTACATATTTACAGTGCCTACAAGTAGTATTCAACCCCCTGCAGATTTAGCAGGTTTACACATTCGGAAGTGTGAAATGCACTGCAGCAAAAAAGAATGTTATTTCTTTTTTTTTTTTTTAAATTGTGAAAAAAGTTTATTCAGAGGGTCATTTATTATTCAACCCCTCAAACCACCAAAATTCTGTTTGGTTCCCCTAAGGTATTAAGAAGTATTTCAGGCACAAAGAACAATGAGCTTCACATGTTTGAATTAATTATCTCTTTTTCCAGCCTTTTCTGACTAATTAAGACCCTCCACAAACTTGTGAACAGCACTCATACTTGGTCAACATGGGAAAGACAAAAGGAGCATTCAAAGGCCATCAGAGACAAGATCGTGGAGGGTCACAAGGCTGGCAAGGGGTACAAAACCCTTTCTAAGGAGTTGGGCCTACTTGTCTCCGCTGTTGGGAGCATCATCCGGAAGTGGAAGGCTTATGGAACTACTGTTAGCCTTCCACGACCTGGACAGCCTTTGAAAAGTTTCCACCTGTGCCGAGGCCAGGCTTGTCCGAAGAGTCAAGGCTAACCCAAGGACAACAAGGAAGGAGGTCCGGGAAGATCTCATGGCAGTGGGGACATTGGTTTCAGTCAATATCATAAGTAACGTACTCCACCGCAATGGTCTCCGTTCCAGACGAGCCCGTAAGGTACCTTTACTTTCAAAGCGTCATGTCAAGGCTAGTCTACAGTTTGCTCATGATCACTTGGAGGACTCTGAGACAGACTGGTTCAAGGTTCTCTGGTCTGATGAGACCAAGATCGAGATCTTTGGTGCCAACCACACACGTGACGTTTGGAGACTGGATGGCACTGCATACGACCCCAAGAATACCATCCCTACAGTCAAGCATGGTGGTGGCAGCATCATGCTGTGTGGCTGTTTCTCAGCCAAGGGGCCTGGCCATCTGATCCGCATCCATGGGAAGATGGATAGCACGGCCTACCTGGAGATTTTGGCCAAGAACCTCCGCTCCTCCATCAAGGATCTTAAGATGGGTCGTCATTTCTTCTTCCAACAAGACAACGACCCAAAGCACACAGCCAAGAAAACCAAGGCCTGGTTCAAGAGGGAAAAAATCAAGGTGTTGCAGTGGCCTAGTCAGTCTCCTGACCTTAACCCAATTGAAAACTTGTGGAAGGAGCTCAAGATTAAAGTCCACATGAGACACCCAAAGAACCTAGATAACTTGGAGACGTTCTGCATGGAGGAGTGGGCCAAGATAACTCCAGAGACCTGTGCCGGCCTGATCAGGTCTTATAAAAGACGATTATTAGCTGTAATTGCAAACAAGGGTTATTCCACAAAATATTAAACCTAGGGGTTGAATAATAATTGACCCACACTTATGTTGAAAATTTATTAAAATTTAACTGAGCAACATAACTTGTTGGTTTGTAAGATTTATGCATCTGTTAATAAATCCTGCTCTTGTTTGAAGTTTGCAGGCTCTAACTTATTTGCATCTTATCAAACCTGCTAAATCTGCAGGGGGTTGAATACTACTTGTAGGCACTGTAACTGCCAATTATAATGACTGCAGCTTGTAAACAGCATTTGGAAGATATCTTAAAGACGACGCCATTATAAGAAATACGAAGGTTTTATTTTAGGAGTATCATAGAAGAATACAAAGATGACAATAGTTTTTTTTTTTTTTGCTTACTAGATCCATTTCAAATGGATGATTACTGGAAACTGGAACTTAAAAGATGTCGTCCACGGTTTCTGCAGCGATTTGAAGCGCACGTGTGCTGTTCAAATCGCTGCAGAAATTTCTGCAGAGCCAGTACGCAACGTGCGCACATAGCCTTACACAGAGTTCCTTGAGAACTCAGTGTTTGCAGTCGGAGCATGGATACTAGGTATCCTCTACGGACCCCAAACTTTACAGTTGAGGTTTGCTCATAACTACCCTTGAACCAATCATGTGTGATATATTTTTTCTCTTCTGTGGTCATCCAGCCATACATCACAGCAGTCAGCAATAAAATGGGATTAACATTATAGATGAGAACACTAAAAGGAAATGCTTGTCAGTTTGTGTGACCGATAGCTTGTAATTTGATAACGCAATGGGCCCAGAGCACACCCTTGTGTGATTCTCAGGCAATGGACCTAGGAGTACTACAAAAAACACTACATAAAGATTTCCCTGAACACAAGAGGCATGGATTTGTGAGGAGGTGGACCTATACTCGCATTTTCCCCCAATCGCAGACACCAATTGCATCAATGCTATGTAATATAATGCATGATAGAGATAAGTGTTAGTAACATAAGATAGGAAGGTATAATGTGTAAGATGCAGCAGTGTTGATAATGTAATGTGAAATGTTCCTGTATAAAGTAAGGCATAGCTGTATTATATAGGATGTGATATGCAGCACATTATAATGTGTGAATAGAGAAATATAGGTGAAAGGTCAAGTCTGCCCAGCAACAGGCTGTAGGGTCAGACCGTGTTGGGGCTAGCCCATAGGGGAGGGATTAGCATGCAAGAAAAGAAACATGTTTCCTTCTAAAACTTCAGACAGGACTTATCTTGCAGCTAGAGCATACATGATTCTGAGTGTTCAGCAAGGTAGCATGACATGGATGCCCCTACAGTAAAAGGAGACTGAAGCCAGGGATAGCATGAATAGTAGGTGGAAGGTACACAAAGTATCTAACATAGTTGGGTTAGTGTGGTGACAAGGAGAAATAGAAACTGGGAGAGTTGGTTGCTCATACAGAACACTCAGCATCGGGGCCCCAGACAGTCCATGACTTCAGAAGGTGAATGGCCTGCTTGTAGAGAACACGAGACGAAAAGGGATGGTTCTGAAAGATTCACTAGCGTGAGGCTATGGTTCGTTCATAGTGGCAACCTATCTCCTTAGCATGGATAACAGGACGCAGAGTCGCAGTAAGGATGGGATTACTCAAGGGCAGTACTAGGAAGAATGAGGACAGGAACAGTTAGGTTGCAAGGAGTCAAGGGTCTGATGGTGGAAATGCTTTGTTCTGAAAAGGAAATGAGCGTGAAGATGTGTACCCGCTGTCCGGTGTACGATCTATATAAAGTTTCGTTTAAGTAAAAGACTGATTTAAGAACTGGTGGCCTCCTTCAGTGCTAGAGTTAACATCTGGTTCTGGCCAGCTATCAGCAGCGTGCACCCCATCTTTCCTGTAGCATGCAAGGTCACGAGAGAACAGCACCACGACGTCAGACCCCACGCCACAGATTCACCAGATATGAGCAGAATGAGTAGGCAGCCATTTGTGCGCTAGATCTAACTTGCCAATTCCTCTCGGGGCAATATGTACAAGTAGATGCCATCCGTGATCCTCCTGCTCTCTAGGATAAGTCAATGCTCAGGACACTGGAGGCCAGTTTCTGGTTTCCCTGCATCAGAAATAAATTACTTGGCTCAGTCACTGTTGGAGCAGTGAATCTATAAATAACCAAGCAGAGGAGTCCAAGAAAGTGCACAGAAGTCTGTGTCAATGTGACAAGGCTTTTATAGGTAGTTTTGTCACATCGGTTCTAACCCACCTGTGTGTAATAAAGACTAACCATCATGTTCATACAGTACTAGGAAAGAGAAAGTATAATTGTGCTATCGCACTTATTTGTACACTATGAATTATCATAGCGCCTTTAACTCCACAGCACTGTACAGACACGATCATCACTGTCCCCAGTGATGCCTAATCTAAATTCCCTATCAGTAGGTCTTTGGCATGTGGGAGCACCCACAGAAAACCCACGCAAAAAAGGGGAGAAAATACAAACTTCTTGAAGAGGTCTTAGGAAGGATCTGAACGGAGATGTGAATGATTGACCTCTTTGCTTAAAGAGAATATGTATTCCGGAATGATGAGCAAGCGTGTTCGCCATTGCTTGAGTATCAAGGTGCTCGAGACGCTCAATACTCGATTTCTTCGCCGCTCCTCTTGTTAGCAACTTCCAGAGGAAGATTTGAGTTTCCCATTGACTTTCATTACGCTTGTTACTCGAGACCATTTGAGTGTCCAACCTGCTCGATTTGTGTACCGAACAATGGAGCATTTTTGTGCTCGCTCATCACTAGTAATTAGCAAATTATTTGTTTACTTCTAATTACAATATATTTTTAAAAAAAAAGTGTTAATGATTTGCTTAACTTTTCCATATCGATATTTAATGTTTAAAATGAATTATAAAAAATAAAAAAAAACAAAAAACACACAAATCTTCCACTTTTCACACGGGCTGCAAAGCCTCATATTTACAGTTCTTTTCACTAGCCACATTGACAGGCAGCTACAGACAAATTAGAGGTCTTAGTAAATTAAACATCATCAGAAATGTGTCTAGGTAGGGTTTACTATGCAATGCCGCAGCATTTCAGAGAAAACAATTTGAAAAGCCGGCTATATACACGCGAGAGTCCTGTCCATCAGATGGAGAGGGGCAGGGAGAAGACAGCCAGGGGCGGCACCAGACTAGTCAGATTTCCTCATACAGTCAGCTGGCTTTTCAAAAACATGTTATAGCAGAATCGTGCACATTTTGGGGTTTGTTGCTGCACAAAAAAAACCAAAAAAACAAAGTAATCAAAAAAAATAATTATATAAGGCTCCCATTAAATCTGTCCTTGCTGATTTTTGAATAACCTGTCTTATTACCATACAAGCTTCTAGCAGGGCAACAGAACACCTACGGCTAGCTTCATATAGTCGTACAAATCACCACGAGTCTCCTATCCTAAACTTAAAGGGGGATGTCCACCGCTAGAACAGCCCCTTATGATTTCACACATTTCCACCAAAAGCCCCATATATAATCAGCGCCGGCTTCAGTCGCCCCACCTTTGGTCCAAACGAGCAACCAGGAAGTGAGTGGTAGCTGCAGCACTCACTTCCTGTTGATTAACTCATTCGGTCCGAAGGCTGGGAGACAGAAGCTGGTGCTGATTGGAAGTAGGGCTCTCGTGAAGCCACAATGTCACGTAAGCTCCGAGAACAGTGGCACCAAATGAACGGCGCCGGTATGGAGGGGGGGAGGGGGGGGGGTCAGGGGGAAGAATGGAGTATAGTCATTATTATTTTACCTGGGGGAAACGTGTAATGGACAACCGCTTTAACAGCCTTTGACATTGCTGCCCATGCTCTGACTGTAATTCCGAATAACGGAATGCCAAAATAGCCAAAAAAAAAAAAAAAAAGGTGACTATAGTTTGTAGGGGGGTTTAAAAAGAGTAAGTAAACCTGTCTATTTTTTTTTTTTTTTTATAGCCCTAATTACATGCAGATCAGTGGAGGTCCATACCTCTCAAGATAGGGGTTTTGAGTTATTGATGGGGGTTCAATGACCCAGACTCCACCGATCTGCTTTTAATTATATAGGGCAATAAAATATAACAGCATTAAATGGGAACAAAAATAACCTCTTTCCAGTACACTATGTGGTAAAATGAATGGAGTCTTCAAACGTTCAACTTGTCCTGCAGAAAACAAGCCCTCATATGTCTATGTAGCCACACTCTAACATTTTCTATCATGTAAAATAACAAAGGATGGTGCTCACACTGCTCGGCTCAGCGAAGGCTCTCCACCACTGCTCCAGTCTCTGCATTTTGGCTGCACCAGTAACATTACATTGATGGCTCACATCATCACTGCAGCCAATCACTAATATATATATATATATATATATATATATATATATATATATATATATATATATATATATATATATATATATATATATATATATATATATATATTATAATATATATATATATATATTATAATATATATATATATATTATAATATATATATATATATTATAATATATATATATATATATTATAATATATATATATATATATATTATAATATATATATTATTATATTATAATATATATTATTATATTATAATATATATTATTATATTATAATATATATTATTATATTATAATATATATATATATATATATATATATATATATATATATATATATATATATATATATATATATATATATATATATATATATATATATATATATATATATATATATATATATACATACACACACATACATACATACATACATACATACTGCAGGGTCCGCTCGTGAGCGTTGCTGGGGGCAGGTGACAGCTGCGGGCGGCAGCGTTTGATCTCCTGCTCCTGCTCATATAATATGCACAGCCGCTGTGTCCATCAGCAGTGAGGTGCTGAAACCGCATCGCGCTGATGGGCTGGGGCATATTATATCTGCCTGCGCCCTCCTTTGATCGCACATGATCCCCCTGTGTTAGATATGGCCCCCCGTGCTGCTGCCCATAGTAAAATAAAAAAAGTTTTACTTACCTCCAGCGCTGATCTCCCGGTCTCCTGCTGCTGCTGTCTGTGATAAGGCACACAGAGATGATATCACTCTGCTGTGCCGATCACATGACCGGCAGCAAGAACCAGGAAGTAGAGGAGGAGCTCAACTGCGAGGTGGGAGACACGGAGGGACAGCGCTGAGAAGGTAAGGAAAGGGTGTTTTATTTTATTATGGGCAGCAGCATGGGGGGCATATCTTACACAGGGGAGATGTGCCATCTATAGGGGCCATGGGCAGCATAGGGGGGCTATATTCAATATAAGGGGGCCATATCCAGATTAAGGGGGGCTAATTTTAGGATGGGGGGCTATGAGGGACATATACCCTATATGATTTGTTAGACGGACACTGGCATTATAGGATGGACCCCATTTAACATTAAAAAAAAAAATTCTCTTTTCCTTCACCAAATTTGGGGGTGCGTCTTCTAATCAGGTGCGTCTTATAAAGCGAAAAATACGGTATATTTTCTCTAAAAACAGCATTTCAGAGTAAAACGTACAAGGCTGGAATAGCGCAACCAGATTTGGATTATATGGTTCGGGCAGCATAAAAGTGACATCCACCACCTCCAAGATCCCAATATGTAGTAGGAATAATAATAATAATAATAATAATAATAATAATAATAATAATAATAATAAATTATTATTATTAATAATAAAAAAGAAGTGAGTTAGTTGCTCATGATAGTAACCATGGATCCCTAAGCTGCAATGCCCTGCACATGAGGTAAGAGACATTGTTATATCAGGAGAACTATACTACATTTCTAAATAAATAATATTTATTCATTTATATAGCGCTATTAATTCTACAGCGCTTTACATACATTAGCAACACTGTCCCCATTGGGGCTCACAATCTAAGGTCCCTATCAGTATATTTTTGAATTGTGGGAGGAAACCAGAGAACCTGGAGGAAACCCACACAAACACAGGGAGAACATACAAACTCCTTGTAGATGGTGTCCTTGGTGGGATTTGAACCGAGGACCCCAGTGCTGCAAGACTGCAGTGCCTACTACTACTGCCCACCACCACCACCGACTACTACTGCCTACTACTACTACCACCACCACCGATACTACTGCCTACTACTACTACCACCACCACCACCGACACCGATACTACTGCCTACTACTACTACCACCACCACCGATACTACTGCCTACTACTACTTACCACCACCACCACCGATACTACTGCCTACTACTACTACCACCACCACCACCGATACTACTGCCTACTACTACTACCACCACCACCGATACTACTGCCTACTACTACTTACCACCACCACCGATACTACTGCCTACTACTACCTACCACCGATACTACTGCCTACTACTACCTACCACCAATACTACTGCCTACTACTACCTACCACCGATACTACTGCCTACTACTACCTACCACCACCACCGATACTACTGCCTACTACTACCTACCACCACCACCGATACTACTGCCTACTACTACCTACCACCACCACCACCGATACTACTGCCTACTACTACCTACCACCACCACCGATACTACTGCCTACTACTACCTACCACCACCACCACCGATACTACTGCCTACTACTACCTACCACCACCACCGATACTACTGCCTACTACTACCTACCACCACCACCGATACTACTGCCTACTACTACCTACCACCACCACCGATACTACTGCCTACTACTACCTACCACCACCACCGATACTACTGCCTACTACTACCTACCACCACCACCGATACTACTGCCTACTACTACTACTGCCTACCACCACCACCAATACTACTGCCTACTACTACTACTGCCTACCACCACCACCACCACCACCACCACCACCACCACCACCACCACCACCTGCTGCTGCTACTACTTACTACTACTACTGCCTACTACTACTGCCCACCACCACCGCCCACCACCACCTTTGAATACCCTCTTAAATGTTTGAAAAAATCTAAGTACCTCCCTTTAACTCAGATGACAGCTTTACACATCATTTTGGTTTCACACATCAGTTTTTGCCGTTAAACACAATCCGGCGAAAAAACTGATGCAACGGATTCGTCGAAAAAACGGATCCGTTAGATCAGTGTTTTTCCATCCGTTTCCTCAGTTTGATGGTTCCGTTTTGATACTGAGCATGCTCAGTTTAAAAAAACGGAAACCGGCGCCGGATTCCGCCATATGATGGATGACGACGGATCCGTTTTTTAGCCAGAGACAAAAAAAAAGTTCACTTCAACGTTCCATCCAGCCGTTGGACAAGCCGGCGAAAGCCGGATGGAACGCAAGGCCATCAGGCACAATCCGGCGCTAATAGAAGTCTATTGAGGAAAAACGAATCCGGTGGCAACAGACGCCGGATGTGTTTTTTCATGTTTTTTGACAGATAGTGCCTGATGGCAAAAAAACTGATGTGTTAAAGCAGCCTTAACCCCTTCACGACCTTGGACAGATCTATCCGTCATGGAGCGTGTCAGGTTAAGCGGGCAGGCGGCGGCGGTCGGCACACATATCAGCTGTTTTCAACAGCTGACATGTGTGCCTGCATGTTGCGAGTGGAATCGCTTCCACTCGCAACATTTAACCCCTTAAATCTCGCTGTTAAAGTCTGGCAGCGAGATCTATATGCACGCGGCAATGATTTTTACTTACCACCGCCCCCACCGGAAGTCACGTGAGTGATCACGTGACTTTCGGTGGTTGCCATCATAGCACAGGGTCATGTGATGATGCCTGCAGCTATGATTTTTCATTTTCCCTCGGCCCGGAGCAGAGGGAAACAGGAAGTGGTTGTATCTGCTGTTTACAGCTGTATAGCTGTGATCAGCAGATAAATAAAAGCGATCGGACTGCTGATGGCTATAGCCCCCTAGGGGGAGTAGTAAAATAAAAAAAAAAAAAACCTAAAAAAGTTCAAATCACCCCCCTTTCACCCCATTGAAAATTAAAGGGTTAAAAAAATAAATAAATATACACATATTTGGTATCGCCACGTTCAGAAATGCCCGATCAAAATATAAAATCAATTAATCTGATTGGTAAACTGCGTAGTGGCAAAAAATTCCAAACGCCAAAATTCCGTTTTTTGGTCGCTGCATGTTTTACGCAAAATACAATAACAGGCGATCAAAATGTAGCATCTGCGCAAAAATGGTACCATTAAAAATGTTAGCTCGAGACGCAAAAAATAAGCCGTCACTGAGCCATAGAGCCCGAAAAAAGAACGCTACGTGTTTTGGAAAATGGCGCAAAACGTGCGCCACTTTTATTGGACAGACTTGTGATTTTTTTTAACCCCTTAGATTCAAGTAAACCTATACATGTTTGGGGTCTACAAACTCGCACCGACCTGAGGCATCACAGAGATACATCAGTGTTACCATATAGTGAACACGGTGAATAAAACATCCCAAAAACTATTGTGCGATCACACTTTTTTTGCAGTTTTTCCAGTACACTTAAATGGTAAAACCTATGGTTTCATTTAAAAGTACAACTCGTCCCGCAAAAAACAAGCCCTCATATGGCAAGATTGACAGAAAAATAAAAAAGTTACGGCTCTCGGAAGAAAAGGAGCAAAAAACAAAAAACGCAAAAACGGAAAGTGCCCGGGGGCTGAAGAGGTTAAGCAGCTTAATCAGGCAGTCACCTGGAAAGGCTTTCCAACAATCTTAAAAGGAAACCTGTCGGGTGCAATATGCACCAAGGACCACGAGCAGTCCTGGGTGCATATTGCTATTCCCTGCCTAACCATCCCTGTATACACTAGAATAGATAAAGAGATCTTTAGAAAAAGTATTTCTAATGATCATTTATTATATGCTAATGAGGCCAGGGACTAGTCCCCTGGCTACTCAGCCCCATTAGGATGTTAGTACATCCCTGTGGGCATCTTTCATGTTAATAAATGCGCAGCATCAGAGGATGATCTCACTCACCTCTCCACTGCCATCGACGCCCGACGCTGGATTTCAGCTCAGTGCGCATGACCCAGGAGTTTTGGTCATGCGCACTATGAAGCCGGGGTCCACTAAGCAGAAATCCAGCGTCTGACGTGATGGCAGCGGACAGATGAGTAAGATCATCCTCTGACTCTGCACATTCATTAGCATGTTAGCACACCCACAGGGGTGTACTAACATGCTAAAGGAGCAGATTAGCCAGGGGAACTAATGCCCTTGGGACTAGTCCCTGTGTTCATTAGCATATATGGGATCTTTAGAAATACTTTTTCTAAAGATCCCTTTATCTATGCTAGTGTATACAGGAACGGTTAGGCAGGGATTAGCAATATGCACCAAGAACTGCTCGTGGATCTGGTTGCATATTGGACTTGACAGGTTCCCTTTAAAAGGAATTTCCAGAGGTACAGGGCACATATTGGCATGTTTGCCTTCACTCTGTGGTCCAATTAATCCAAAACCATCTCAAATGGGTAGAGATCAGATGATTGTGGAGCTCATATGTCACAGCATTCCACCCCTAGCCTTCTTGGCCACACACCTTTAGATTACACAGGTCTGCGACTAAAAAGCTGTTTGATTATTTTCATCTAATTTCCATGTATTTTGGTATGCTGAAAATTAAAAAAAAATATTGAAAAAATCCTGGACGTCAGGATTTGCCACAAAATGCAAAATGCTCTTCAAATTTAGTAAAATTTTTCATAATTTTTTTTTTTTAGGTTTTTGAAAGTCAAAATTATTATTAATTAATTCACATCAATGCATTGAAGATATATAGAGAATGCCAAAATAATATAACTTTCAAAGGAAAAGAACTTTCAGAGTGAGCTAATGAAACCAGCATCAACATTTTGCAAGCTGAATGAGCGGGCTCTGACATGCCCGGCCTTGTTTCAATTGTTTTATCTTTGTTCTCACCTGTTCACACTTTTTAATCTCAGTTCGTGTTAGCTCTTCATATTCAACCGTGTTTCCCAAAATTACCATTATGGCTCAGCGGAAGTGTATTAATTCGCCAGACAGTTTCTGTTACATTTGTGGTTAATATACAGTGTTGAAGCAACAGCTGAATATTACAGACTTTGTGAAAAAAGTATACTTCAAAAATTTCGGACTAAAGCTTGGAGATCAAGATAAAGCTTGGGCGCCTCATAAAAGTGTGCAAACGGTGTGTCGAGGACCTCCGAAATTGGTTCAAGGGTAAGAAAAAAAGCTTTCCGTTATGGGATTCCTATGGTATGGTGAGAGCAAAAGAACCATAGTGACGATTGTTACTTTTGTTCATGCGATGTGAAAGGGTATAATTCAAAATGGAAGCATTCCATTTCATACCCCAATATTCACTCAGCAATTCATCCCATCCCCATGGCACAGATATACCAGTACCCAAGGCCCCAGCTACCTTGGAAGAGATAACTAGCTCCGATGAAAGTGGAGTCATACTTGAACCAGATGAATCAAGTTCTGACTTTGAAGATGATACAAGACCAAAATTGTTTTCCCAAGAGGAGATGAATGATTTGGTAAGAGACTTAAATCTTCCCAAAGATGCCAGTGAGTTACTCGGCTCAAAAGCAAGAATTTATTGTTGCCAGGAGTGTCTTTTTCATGGTTCAGACATCATGAAGACGAGTTCATTCCTTACTTTGCCCAGGAAGATAAGTTGGTTTATTGCATCGATGTCGAAGGTTTGATGGGTCAATTCAAAATCCAATATGATTCAGCGCAATGGTGTCTTTTTATAGAATCTTCAAAAAGAAGTCTCAAAAGCAGTTTTACTCGACAACGGCGGTGTTTATGCTTCCATCCCTGTAGGTCATTCTGTACACCTCAAGGAAACCTACGAGAACTTGGAATTGGTTCTTCGTAAACTTAAATATGAAGACCACGGTTGGCAAGTATGTGGGGATTTGAAAGTCTTGTGCATGCTGCTCGGGCAACAACCTGGGTATACCAAATACCCTTGTTTTCTGTGTCTATGGGACAGTCGAGACCGACAAAATCACTGGGCCAAGAAGAATTGGCAGCCAAGGGTGCTCACAGTTGGTGAAAAAAAAATGTCCTCCGAGAAACTTTGGTACCTCCCCATAAAGTTCTTCTACCATCTCTCCACATCAAATTGGGATTGATGAAGCAATTCGTAAAATCACCTCCAAAAGATGGAGAATGCTTCAAATACTTGGTCACCAAGTTTCCAGGCCTCTCGGAGGCAAAATTGAAGGACGGTGTGTTCCTCAGACCAGACATTAGAAGGCTTATAGCTGATCGAGAGTTTATCAATACCATGACATCCTCAAAAATAAGGGTGAATTGCATTTAAAGAGGTCGTAGAGAAATTTTTAGGCAATAACAAAGACCCTGACTACAAACAAATAGTCGGACGAATGCTGAAAACATTTCAAGCTTTAGGTTGCCTGATGAGTTGAAAGTGCATTTCCTCCATCCCCACCTTGACAACTTTCCTGAAAATGTGGGAGCTGTGAGTAAAGAGCACGGTGAACGATTCCACCAGGACATTAAAGAGATGGAAAGAAGATAACAGGGAAGATGGAGCATTACAATGATGGCAGACTACTGTTGGACGCTTCAGAGACATTACAGATGCTACTCACAATCGTAAATGTACCAAGAGAAGCCTCACAGGGAAGAAGAATCGATTTTAGTGTGTGTTAGTGAGCTCATTGCAGTTTAAAAAAAATGATTTTCATGAAACATTTGTAATAAAGAAGGGAATTTTGTTTACTTACCGTAAATTCCTTTTCTTCTAGCTCCTATTGGGAGACCCAGACAATTGGGGTGTATAGCTTCTGCCTCCGGAGGCCACACAAAGTATTACACCTTAAAAAGTGTAACCCCTCCCCTCTGCCTATACACCCTCCCGTGCATCACGGGCTCCTCAGTTTTGGTGCAAAAGCAGGAAGGAGGAAACTTATAAATTGGTCTAAGGTAAATTCAATCCGAAGGATGTTCGGAGAACTGAAACCATGAACCAAAAGAACAATTCAACATGAACAACATGTGTACACAAAAGAACAACAGCCCGAAGGGAACAGGGGCGGGTGCTGGGTCTCCCAATAGGAGCTAGAAGAAAAGGAATTTACGGTAAGTAAACAAAATTCCCTTCTTTGTCGCTCCATTGGGAGACCCAGACAATTGGGACGTCCAAAAGCAGTCCCTGGGTGGGTAAAAGAATACCTCGATAACAAGAGCCGAAAAACGGCCCCCTCTTACAGGTGGGCGACCGCCGCCTGAAGGACTCGCCTACCTAGGCTGGCATCTGCCGAAGCATAGGCATGCACCTGATAGTGTTTCGTGAAAGTGTGCAGACTTGACCAGGTAGCCGCCTGACACACCTGCTGAGCCGTAGCCTGGTGCCGCAATGCCCAGGATGCACCCACGGCTCTGGTAGAATGAGCCTTCAGCCCTGAAGGAATCGGAAGCCCAGAAGAACGGTAGGCTTCAAGAATCGGTTCCTTGATCCACCGAGCCAAGGTTGACTTGGAAGCCTGTGACCCCTTACGCTGGCCAGCGACAAGGACAAAGAGCGCATCCGAACGGCGCAGGGGCGCCGTGCGAGAAATGTAGAACCGGAGTGCTCTCACGAGATCTAACAAGTGCAAATCCTTTTCACATTGGTGAACTGGATGAGGGCAAAAGGAAGGTAAGGAGATATCCTGATTGAGATGAAAAGGGGATACCACCTTAGGGAGAAATTCCGGGACCGGACGCAGAACCACCTTATCCTGGTGAAACACCAGGAAGGGGGCTTTGCATGACAGCGCTGCTAGCTCAGACACTCTCCGAAGTGATGTGACTGCCACTAGGAAGGCCACCTTCTGCGAAAGGCGTGATAGAGAGACATCCCACATCGGCTCGAAAGGTGGTTTCTGAAGAGCCGTTAGCACCCTGTTAAGATCTCAGGGTTCCAGCGGACGCTTGTAAGGTGGGACTATGTGGCAAACTCCCTGCAGGAACGTGCGGACCTGCGGAAGCCTGGCTAGACGCTTTTGAAAAAACACGGAAAGCGCCGATACTTGTCCCTTGAGAGAGCCGAGAGACAAACCCTTATCCATTCCGGATTGAAGGAAAGAAAGAAAAGTGGGTAAGGCAAACGGCCAGGGGGTAAAACCCCGATCAGAGCACCAGGATAAGAAGATCCTCCAAGCCCTGTGATAGATCTTGGCGGACGTTGGTTTCCTGGCTTGTCTCATAGTGGCAATGACATCTTGAGATAACCCTGAGGACGCTAGGAGCCAGGACTCAATGGCCACACAGTCAGGTTGAGGGCCGCAGAATTCAGATGGAAAAATGGCCCTTGAGACAGCAAGTCTGGTCGGTCTGGGAGTGCCCACGGTTGACCCACCGTGAGGTGCCACAGATCTGGGTACCACGACCTCCTCGGCCAGTCTGGAGCGACGAGGATGGCGTGGCGGCAGTCGGACCTGATCTTGCGCAACACTCTGGGCAGCAGTGCCAGAGGAGGAAATACATAAGGCAGTCGAAACTGCGACCAATCCTGAACTAATGCGTCCGCCGCCAGAGCTCTGTGATCTTGAGACCGTGCCATGAATGCCGGGACTTTGTTGTTGTGCAGAGACGCCATGAGGTCGACGTCCGGCGTTCCCCAGCGGCAACAGATCTCTTGAAACACGTCCGGGTGAAGAGACCATTCCCCTGCGTCCATGCCCTGGCGACTGAGAAAGTCTGCTTCCCAGTTTTCTACGCCCGGGTTGTGAACTGCGGAGATGGTGGAGGCTGTGGCTTCCGCCCACAGCAGAATCCGCCGAACTTCTTGGAAGGCCTGACGACTGCGTGTGCCGCCCTGGTGGTTGATGTACGCGACCGCCGTGGCGTTGTCCGACTGTATGCGGATCTGTCTGCCCTCCAGCCACCGATGGAACGCCTTTAGGGCTAGATACACTGCCCTTATCTAAAGAACATTGATCTGAAGGGAGGACTCTGTCGGAGTCCAGGTTCCCTGAGCCCTGTGGTGGAGGAAGACCGCTCCCCACCCTGACAGACTCGCGTCCGTCGTGACCACAGCCCAGGATGGGGGCAGGAATGATTTTCCCTTCGACAAGGAAGTGGGAAGAAGCCACCACTGAAGAGAGGTTTTGGCTGCCAGTGAAAGAGACACGTTCCTGTCTAGGGACGTCGACCTCCTGTCCCATTTGCGGAGAATGTCCCATTGAAGTGGACGCAGATGAAACTGCGCAAAGGGAACTGCCTCCATTGCTGCCACCATCTTCCCTAGGAAGTGCATGAGGCGCCTCAAGGGGTGTGACTGGGTCCGAAGGAGAGAGTGCACCCCTGTCTGTAGCGAACGCTGTTTGTCCAGCGGAAGCTTCACTATCGCTGAGAGAGTATGAAACTCCATCCCGAGGCAAGTCAGTGATTGGGTCGGTGTCAATTTTGACTTTGGGAAATTGATGATCCACCCGAACCTCTGGAGAGTCTCCAGAGCAATGGTCAGGCTGTGTTGACATGCCACCCGGGAGGGTGCCTTGACTAGGAGATCGTCTAAGTAAGGGATCACCGAGTGGCCCTGAGAGTGTAGGACCGCCACCACGGATGCCATGATCTTGGTGAAGACCCGTGGGGCTGTCGCCAGGCCGAAAGGCAGTGCCACAAACTGAAGGTGTTCGTCCCCGATGGCGAAACGCAGGAAGCGTTGATGCTCTGGTGCAATCGGCACATGGAGATAAGCATCCTTGATGTCGATTGAGGCTAGGAAGTCTCCTTGGGACATCGAGGCGATGACAGAACGGAGAGATTCCATCCGGAACCGTCTGGTTCTCACGTGTCTGTTGAGCAGTTTGAGGTCCAGAACGGGGCGGAATGATCCGTCCTTTTTTGGCACCACGAACAAGTTGGAGTAAAAACCGCGACCACGTTCTTGAATGGGAACGGGAATCACAACTCCTTCTGCCTTCAGAGTGTTCACCGCCTGAAAAAGTGCATCGGCTCTCTCGGAGGGCGGAGATGTTCTGAAGAAACGAGTCGGAGGACGAGAGCTGAGCTCTATCCTGTAACCGTGCGACAGAATGTCTCTCACCCATCGGTCTTGGACATGTGGCCACCAGGCGTCGCAAAAGCGGGAGAGCCTGCCACCGACCGAGGATGCGGTTTGGGGAGGCCGAAAGTCATGAGGAGGCCGCCTTGGAGGCGGTTCCTCCGGCGGTCTTTGGAGGACGTGACTTAGACCGCCATGCAGAAGAGTTCCTCTGGCCCTTCTCTGACCTGTTGGACGTGGAGGATTGGGACCTGGCTGAGGGCCGAAAGGACCGAAACCTCGATTGAATTTTTCGTTGCTGAGGTTTGTTTGGTTTGGACTGGGGTAAGGACGAGTCCTT